>NC_052320.1:35291996-35486996 GCF_016432855.1 Salvelinus namaycush | reverse complement strand
TCCTCACCGGTCACGAGAGGAGCAGGTGAACTGTTAAAGGCAGCCGGGTCAGGGCAGGCATCATCAAACGGCAACTCTATAACCCGCTTGTGTGGGGATCCCAATCATTCTACATGGCTTAACAGCTGGCATTGCTTCATTAGCCTTTTATATGTGCCGCTATACATTTCACATCATTCGCAGCAGTAAAATGTCCCTTTTGTGTGTGGGAGGCAAGAACCCAATCCCCAGCTGTCATTTATCATTTGGGAAATAAGGGCTGGAGTCTACAAGCGACTGGAATAATTGAGCCGTTAGGACTGGGGGGTGGCCAACACAGAGTTTGATTGAATAACTGGTATCATTTAGTCATTAAGGCAAGCTGGGTCGGAGAGAGAGAGAGAGAGAGGGACCAGGCGGCCAAGCTGATTGGGTAATCAGTCATGGTGGGGTTAAGACCAGCTCCCTCACACGTGGACCTCCAGGATCTGATCTGGAATCAGGACCTAGTGGGGAATCTGATCCGTGAAGAGCAGAGGTTAAAGGGCGGTCAGGCTATCAGACGTATAGTGAGGTCCAAAAGTATTTCCAGTCCTTTTTTAAGATTCTGGACTTTCTTTTTTTGGTACGTCTGATATTGAACTCCACGTTGTGACGCTCATGTTCAAAAGCAGCCAGATGTAGCACTGAAAAGAAGTCCCGCAAAGCAGAAATGATGCAGGAAATGAAACGGCTCTGTTGTGTTCAGACACCGTCACTCTGACTGAACGAACTAAATCCAACTAGCTTCCATCTGTGCACAAGTTCCCTTTATACTTTCTAGGTCACGTACGTTTCAGCCTTGAATCGGATCATTGTATGTAACTCACATACGACGGATTAGACGATCACTCCCAACTGGGGTTCGGGATTGTTGCTTCCTCAGACATGAGCAGAGGGAGCAGCTCAAATATCACTCAATACTTACATTAGCACGGACTAAAGATCTGAACATACCTCTCTATTAGAAGACAGATAAATAAACTGTCATACTCATTTTTGACAGAAAAAGCCAGCCCCCTCGATGACACACATCATCTTCACACAATAATTGCACTTCGTCAATCATACAACAAACATCATCACACAAACATCACAATTCTCTCCTGAACGTAGCTGATCCCTCATTGTGTAAGAAAGTGTCCTGGAACGAGGAGAGCAGTGAGAGGGACAGGCATTGAACTAGATAACACAATTAATAGATAACACAATGTGTGGGCAGACAGGAGAAATGCGAGCCACACTAACAAGAGACAGCAGGGCGTGTGGGAGAGAGAGAGAGGGGTTCTGTCTTACCTGAGTGAGTGAACTGCAGGCGCGGCAGGGAGGCTCTCCATGCCCCTGTCAGACTGCGCCCCAGGTGGGCTAGAAGGAACAAGGTCACGAACCTCCACATGGTCTCACACACGCACACACTCAACGTCCCGAGCATAGCACACACACTTCACGAGTAAGGCACCAGCAGGACACACACTCACTTGTGTCTGTGTGTGGGCTCTGAAAAGCAAAGAGATCTAGTCCAACGAAACACACTACTCCCACTTGGCTTCAGCTCGACAGCTACAGAGATGTGTCTCCTCTCTTCTCTTCATGTGACTTGTCTCCGGTATCTCTCGCTCTGTCTTTTCTCACTCTCGTCTCTTGGGCTTCTCCCCTCGTTGAGTGTTGATTTCTCTCTCACTGTACTCTAATCTCGCTCTCTTTCTCTCTCGCTCCCTCTCCCTCTTTCAGTCCTCCTCTGTATAGGCAAGGAGGAGGAGGGGGAAGAGATCCCAAATCATTGCACCAGCCACACACACACACACACACACACACACACACACACACACACACACACACACACACACACACACACACACACACACACACACACACACACACACACACACACACACACACACACACACACACACACTCCTTCTCTTTTTTTCACTGCTCCAGGAAAACCTACTTTAATAACGGGTAATAAGACAACTGCTGTGCGGAGCCTTTCATCTTATTTCCCGTCTCTCTCTCTCTCTCTGTCTGTCTCTCTCCCTCTGTCTGTCTGTCTGTCTGTCTGTCTGTCTGTCTGTCTGTCTGTCTGTCTGTCTGTCTGTCTGTCTGTCTGTCTGTCTGTCTGTCTGTCTGTCTGTCTGTCTGTCTGTCTGTCTGTCTGTCTGTCTGTCTGTCTGTCTGTCTCTCTCTCTCTCTCTCTCTCTCTCTGTCTCTTTCTCTCCGTCTCGCTCTCTCTCTCTCCCTCTCTCTCTCTCTGTCTCGCTCTCTGTCTCCGTCTCTCTCTCTCTCTCTGTCTGTCTTTCTCTCTCTCCCCCACCAAATACACACACAACTCTATAGCTCTTCATCTCCCCGTACTAAAATGCTCAGCTTTTGAATAATTTATAGACTACAGTCGAACCCTTTCACAGTCTATATAATGCTGACCTAATGTAACGCCTGCTAACAATAACATGAACGATTTAAAAAAACTGTGACAGTCATGTCAGATAATATATTAGGAATTCAGTGCCTTCGGAAAGTATTCAGACCCCTTGACTTTTTCCACATTATGTTATGTTACAGCCTTATTCTAAAATGTATTCAATTGTTTTTTCCCCCCCTCATCAATCTACACACAATACCCCAAAATGACAAAGCAATTTATGAAAATAAACAATATCACATTTACATAAGTATTCAGACTCTTTACTCAGTACTTTGTTGAAGCACCTTTGGCAGCGATTACAGCCTCGAGTCTTATACAAACTTGGCACACCTGTATTTGGGGAGTTTCTCCATTCTTCTCTGCAGATCCTCTCAAGTTCTGTCAGGTTGGATGGGGAGCGTTGCTGCACAGCTATCTTCAGGTCTCTCCAGAGATGTTCGATCGGGTTCAAGTCCGGGTTCTGGCTGGGCCACTCAAGGAAATTCAGAGACTTGTCCCACAGCCACTCCTGAGTTGTCTTGGCTGTGTGCTTAGGGTAGTTGTCCTGTTGGAAGGTGAATCTTTGCCCCAGTCTGAGGTCCTGAGTGCTCAGTTTGTCTGGGCGGCCAGCTCTAGGAAGAGTCTTGGTGGTTCCAAACTTCTTCCATTTACGATTGATGGAGGCCACTGTGTTCTTGGGGAACTTCAATGCTGCAGAAATCTTTTGGACCCTTCCCCAGATCTGTGCCTCAACACTATCCTGTCTCGGAGCTCTACAGACAATTCCTTCCACCTCATGACATGATTTTTGCTCTGACATGCACTGTCAACCTTTCCAAATCAAGTCCAATCAATTGAATTTACCACAGGTGGAAACCAATCAAGTTGTAGAAACATCTCAATACACACCCGAGCCAACCCGGGTGTGTATTGATAGTAAATCAACTTTGGATTTGATTATTGTATCAGATCAAGAGAAGGTCTGTAAGTCAGGAGTCTTAAATATTGGTTTATGTGATCATACGGTAACCTACTGTACCCATTAGAAATCCAAAATGCTATTAGAGCCAGGTAATAAATACATGGTAGGTACGGTCTATGAAACAATACTCAAAAGGACATTTTGTAGAAGTACTTGGAATTTTGTATTGGTCTCATGTACTAAACTGTGATGATGTTGATCAAGCTTGTTGATCAAGATATGTTTCTGTCTGCACTCGACTCTTTGGCTCAGATTAAACAAAGTTGTATCAAACAGCGGTCAGGGAAATGGATCACTTCCAAGATCTTAGACCTCGTAAGGAAAAGGGATCGCTACCTGGCCAGATTCAGAAGGACAAATCTACAACAAGATTATGATGATATTAACTGTAGAAACCAGGCAAGATACAAAATGGATAGGGTCAAATCCCAACATTATATGGATGCCGATAATGACAGCTTACACCGGCCTTGTAAACTGTGGAAAATGTTAAAGGACATTGGCTCAAAAACTCCCCATAAGGTAAAATCCTGTAGTATTGGCCTGGATATTGAGGATGTTTTATGTTATGAACAGGCAAAGGTTGCAAATTATTTTAACACATTTTTTACCACTATTGTCACGCCCTGACCTTAGAGATCCTTTTTATGTCTCTATTTTGGTTTGGTCAGGGTGTGAGTTGGGGTGGGTATTCTATGTTCTATTATTTGTATTTCTATGTTTTCGCCGGGTAGGGTTCTCAATCAGGGACAGCTGTCTATCGTTGTCTCTGATTGAGAACCATACTTAGGTAGCCCTTTTTCCCACCTGTCTTTGTGGGAAGTTGTCTTTGTTTGTTGGCACTAAAGCCTTTAGCTTCACGGTTGTTTTGTAGTGTTTATTGTTTTGTTCGGCGTTATTTCTAAATAAAAATAAAATGTACGCTCACCACGCTGCGCCTTGGTCCTCTTCTTTTGACGGTCGTGACAACTATAGCCTCATCTCTGGTTAAGAAGTTACCCACCTGCTCTGGACACTATGGCCAGTCTTTCATTAACCACTTTTACCATAGCAAAGGTATCACAAATTATTTGTTTGAGCTGTGCATGGTAACAGAGGACAACGTTTCCAGTCTACAATGCTCAGTGAGCACAAACAAAGAAACTGGGCTGGATAACCTTCCTGCGAGATTCATAAAGGATAGTGCTTGTGTCACTGCTAAAACGATAACGCATATTGTAAACCTTTCTATTAGTAGTGGTACATTTCCCAAGAATCTCAAAACAGCCCGGGTGGTTCCACTCAACAAGACGAGCAGTAAACAAATGTAGGAAACTACAGGCCTGTGTCAATCCTCAGCACCTTATCCAAAGTTGTTGAGAGATTCCTTTTTTTTAAATCAACTTGAGGGAGACTTTCTCGAGCACACACTTCTTTATGAACTACAATCTGGCTTTAGAACAGCTCATTCCACTGATACTTGCTGTATCCACCTTTTTGACCACATTAAGCAGGAAAGTGAGAAGGGGAACTCTACAGGTATGGTCATGTTAGACTTGCAGAAAGCTTTTGACACTGTGGACCACGATATTCTCCTGATGAAACGGAAATGCACGGGTCTAAATTATATGGCAGTGAATTGGTTTAGGTCTCATCTGACCAACAGAACACAAGTACAGTTGAAGTCGGAGGTTTACATACACTTAGGTTGGAGTGATTAAAACTTGTTTTTCAACCACTCCACAAATTTCTGGTTAACAAACTATAGTTTTGGCAAGTCGGTTAGGACATCTACTTTGTGCATGACACAAGTCATTTTTCCAACAATTGTTTACAGACAGATTATTTCACCTTTAACTCACTGTATCACAATTCTAGTGGGTCAGAAGTTCACATACACTATGTTGACTGTGCCTTTAAACAGCTTGCAAAATGCCAGAAAATGATGTCATGGCTTCTGATAGGCTAATTGACTTCATTTGAGTCAGTTGGAGGTGTACCTGAGGATGTATTTCAAGGCCTACCTTCAAACTCAGTACCTCTTTCCTTGACATAATGGGAATATCAAAAGAAAGACCTCCACAAGTCTGGGTCATCCTTGGGAGCAATTTGCAAACGCCTGAAGGTACCACGTTCATCTGTACAAACAATAGTATGCAAGTATAAACACCATGGGACGACGCAGCCGTCATAACGCTGAGGAAGGAGACACGTTCTGTCGCCTAGAGATGAACGTGCTTTGGTGCGAAAAGTCAAATCAATCCCAGAACAACAGCAAAGGACCTTGTGAAGATGCTGGAGGAAACAGGTACAAAATTATCAATATCCACAGTAAAACGAGTCCTATATCGACATAACCTGAAAGGCCGCTCAGCAAGAAAGAAGCCACTGCTCCAAAACCGCCATAAAAAAGCCAGACTCTGGTTTGCAACTACACATGGGGACAAAGATCGTACTTTTTGGAGAAATGTCCTCTGGTCTGATGAAACATAAATAGAACTGTTTGGCCATAATGACCATCATTGTGTTTGGAGGAAAAAGGGGGATGCTTGCAAGCCGAAGAACACCATCCCAACCGTGAAGCACAGGGGTGGCAGCATCATGTTGTGGGGGTGCTTTGCTGCGGGGGGACTGGTGCACTTCACAAAACAGGTGGCATCATGAGGGAGGAAAATTATGTGGATATATTGAAGCAACATCTCAAGACATCAGTCAGGAAGTTAAAGCTTCCAAATCTCGCAAATGGGTCTTCCAAATGGACAATGACACCAAGCATACTTCCAAAGTTGTGACAAAATGACTTAAGGACAACAAAGTCAAGGTATTGGAGTGACCATCACAAAGCCCTGACCTCAATCCTATAGAACATTTGTGAGCAGAACTGAAGAAGCGTGTGCGAGCAAGGAGGCCTACAAACCTGACTCAGTTACACCAGCTCTGTCAGGAGGAATGGGCCAAAATTCACCCAACTTATTGTGGGAAGCTTGTGGAAGGCTACCCGAAGCATTGCCTTTAAACAATTTAAAGGCAATGCTACCAAATACTAATTGAGTGTATGTAAACTTCTGACCCACTGGGAATGTGATGAAAGAAATAAAAGCTGAAATAAATCATTCTCTCTACTATCATTCTGACATTTCACATTCTTAAAATAAAGTGGTGATCCTAACTGACCTAAGACAGGGAATTTTTACGAGGATTACATGTCAGGAATTGTGAAAAACTGAGTTTAAATGTATTTGGCTAAGGTGTATGTAAACTTCCGACTTCAACTGTATGTAATGTTGGTGATGTTCTGTCAGAGGCCAAAGAAATATCCTGTGGAGTCCCGCAGGGATCAATTTTAGGGCCTCTCTTATTTATTATATACGTTAATGATATGCCAGATACAGTAAAGTGCAAACTCTTGCTTTATGCTGATGATTCAGCCATACTGGTATCAGGGAAGGATACAGTTTACATAGAGGAGGCCCTGAGTAAGGAATTGCATTTTGTTAGAGATTGGTTGTCTGACAACAAATTGTCACTACATTTGGGAAAAACTGAATCGATTTTGTTTGGAACAAAACGTAGATTGCTTAGGGCTGACAAGATAACGGTAATCTGTGCAGGCAAGGAGATTGATTCTAAAACAAGTGTATCTTATCTTGGTGTGTCGCTAGATCAATCCCTTTCTGGAGACCTGATTGCTGCTAAAATTCTTTCAAAAATGGCAAATAAATTGAAATGTTTATATCGTAACACTAGATATTTTAACATTAATGTTAAGAAACTGCTTGTCTCAACCTTGATTCAGCGTCATTTTGATTATGCCTGCTCTGCTTGGTATAGTGGGCTATCAAAAAAGCTGAAAAAGAGAATGCAGGTCCTGCAAAATAATGTTATCAGGTATATGCTGAATGTCCCCCCTAGGACCCACATAGGGGTACAGTAGTCCCGGGAGGTGGGCTTGTTGCCTTTGGAGTCCAGAGTGGAGCAACTTAAACTCCATCATATGTTTAACATCTTAAATAATCATGCCCCAGGTTACATGAAAAACCACATTGATATGGTCTATGACCAACACAGTCACAATACCAGACCTGGTGTTATGTCTTGTAAAATCCCAAGAGTAAACAGTACTGCGAGGAACATGTTTTTCCATACAGGCATTTGTCTGTGGAATAGCCTCCCCTTAGAGATCAAGCAAAGAAAAAGTAAAAATAGCTTTAAAAAGCAGGCAAAGGTTTTCATTTGGACAAGGTTGTCTAAGTAAGAGAAACCACTCCACTGCCCCTTGTGCTCCTTACTGCTGGTCAGGTGTATTTATTTGAAGGATCGGTATGATGTGAAATTAATAGATTGTTTTAATGTGAAATGAATATGGTTGATCTTTTAAGGTTAGGGAGAAGTGCAGCGAATAGTGCCACTTTATAGGATGTCAATATAAATGAATGTATTTATGGTTGTTTGTCATTTTGTCTTGCCTTTTAATCATTATATGTGTTATTGTTTTGACCATCGAGCACCACTTTGGAAGCAAGCGTTTTAATTAATACTTTCAAGTGATATCCTCTGGGTCCACATTGTACGTTTGTTGTATATGTCTGTTACCCAAAATAAATTCAATTCAATTCAATGGAAACAGGATACAATTTCGAGTCTCACAGCAAAAGGTCTGAATACTTATGTAAATTGGGTATTTCTGTTTTTTATTTGTAATAAATTTGCTAAACTTTCTAAAAACCTGTTTTCACTTTGTCATTATGGGGTATTGTGTGTAGACTGCTGAGGTTTTTATTAGTTTTATTTAATCCATTTTAGAATAAGGCTGTAACGTAAAAAAAATGTGGGAAAAGTCAAGGGGTCTGAATACTTTCCGAAGGCACTGTATGTCTACCATAGCCAATAACTAATCAAAATAACTGTTGGTGTCTTGAAGACACAAGGACAAATACTCACTTATATGTGTATTAAAGTACTCCAATGTGTATAATTGTAGGGGTTGATGCATTTTTTGTTAGGGCAAAAAGTTTGCATTTTCTAAGTGGAAATTATAAACTTTAGTTTTTGTTTTTTACTTAAATACACTACAAATTTGCATTTCCTTCTGTAAAGGGAAATTCTCAGCAGCAAAATAATGATCAAATTAAGATCCTACAGCTGCATAGCGGTACAGTGAGCTACAAAAGTCTTGGACAGTGACACATCTTTTGTTGTTTTGGCTCTGTACTCCAGCACTTTGGATTTGAAATAATACATTATACAGGTTAATACATAATACAGGTTAAAATGCAGACTGTCAGCTTTAATTTGAGGGTATCCATACTGGGTGAACCGTTTAGAAATTACAACACCTTTTGTACATAGTTCCCCCCATTTTAGAGGACTAAAGTATTAAAGTAGTCCAAAGTGTAGTATTTGGTCCCATATTCCTAGCACACAATGATTGCATCAAATTTGTGACTCTTTAAACCTGTTGGATGCATTTGCTGTTTGTTATGGTTGTGTTTCAGATTATTTTGTAAAAATGTATCATCTCATTTTGGAGTCACTTTTTATGTAAATAAGAATAGAATATGTTTCTAAACACTTCTACATTAATGTGGATGCTACCATGATTACGGATAGTTCTGAATGAATCGTGAATAATGATGAGTGAGAAAGTTACAGACGCACAAATATCATACCCCCCTGCTATTGTAATGGTGAGAGGTTTACATGTTTTGGGAGTATGATATTTATGCGTATGTAACTACGCTGCCCTCTCATGACTACTATGGGTACAGCCTTGAGAATGAATACAGCGTCCATTTTCCCTTTACCTGTTTTGATTTTATGACAAGGAAAATGTTTCAAAGTTAAAAATAAAAAAAAACTGAAATGGCATGATTTTTTGGGGCTGAGTTGGCGTCATCATCTAGCAAGGGTGGTTGACCTGCTAGCATATCTATTTAAGATATTAGTAGTATTGTTCATATCAATTACTTTATCAATGAGTTGTTTGGCCTGCATAAATACTATCCGGTCATGATTTTCAATGATGTAACAGTAAGGCATGATGTGGAATGGATAGAACAATTTAAATACTATGTTCATGGTTTGTTGATGACGTCACAAAACATAATGCCATAGTTGTCACGGGGAAAGAACCTAAAGAATTAAAATGCAAGAGCTTCGATAGTGGGGAACAGACAGAGACAGACAGTTGAGTGGTGGATTTTGGTGAGTAGACATAGCTAGATTTATCAAAATGATCTGTGTGACCATAGACTGTAGAAGGGTCGCAATTGCAACTTTCTGACTCCAAAGTATAAATGCAATTGTAAAATGTAAAAAGACACCGGGTATGCCATGGGTAAAAAAAAGAAGAAGTTCAAATGGGTGTTTTTATGAATAGGCCCATGGTCCTAGTAAATAACGGAAATTGGTAGAAGCGATCAGTGTGGGTGTGGCCATGAGGGTCAAGTTTTAGGGTTAGAGGTGGCGGTAACCATGGAAATAGAATGAATAGAAAGGTCATCCCCATTCAAGTCAATGGCCATTTCTCAATTGAATTTGCTAAACTCCTGTGTCCTCTCTCCTCCATCCTCTCTTGCCTCCTTTTGAAAAAGGTCAAAGGTAATCTAGGAGAGGCGACGAGGAGAGGGAACGTGGACGAAAATGCCCTTGTATGAAATGAGACTGTCCTCCACTCGCACATCATCAGGCAAATTAGGTTTACTGGGGTGGATCCCAAAATAAATGTGATAAAAACCAACAAAGTAAGTTGTGCAATACATTTTATAGTATTTATTTTTACGTAGCAAGAAGCACATTGTTTTTTAAACATGTGCATGTGTAACAGTATAACTTTATCGCGTCCCCTCGCCCCGACACGGGCGCGAACCAGGGACCCTCTGCACACATCAACAACTGACACCCACGAAGCGTCGTTACCCATCGCTCCACAAAAGCCGCGGCCCTTGCAGAGCAAGGGGAACCACTACTTCTAGGTTTCAGAGCAAGTGACGTAACTGATTGAAACGCTATTAGCGCGTACCCGCTAACTAGCTAGCCATTTCACATCCGTTACACATGCATTTCTCCTCTGACAAAACAAAAGCTGAATCAAAGAGGGTGTGGCAGATATCAAAACTCTTCCGTGAAGGCCTCAGGTAGGATAGCCTACACATGACTATCTCCATGAATGGTGGCTATCAAGAAGGAAAGGACACTCTTCCGTTCCCCTATTAACGAACTGACATCTCCTCTGAGATATACAACACTATTTTCTATGAACAGAAAGTGGATTTCTATGTTTTACAGAATTAAGAATGGCGGATAAATTGAACAATCTTAACCCGTGGGTCAGCGGTCAAAATGTATTTAAGAACAAACCAGTGAGAACAAAGACCATCACTGCAAAGCTGAGGTGCAAGTGTAACAACTTGATGCACAAAGGAATGGAGAGGTGTAAGTAGAGCGAGAGCGAGGTAGAGCGCTTGAGAGACGAACTCTGTCAAATGGAGGAGGAACGAGAAGGAGAAGTGGAGAGAGCGCAGGAGGCCAGGAGAAGCCTAACTGTAAGGTGCAAGAGAAGGATCCAGAGAGAGGTGGAGAGAAGAGAGGAGTTAGAGGACGAGAGAGAAAGAGAGAGAGATGGCGAAAGAAAAGGAGACCCAGAGAAAAATGGCAAGGAAGATGGAGATAGTTCTAAGGGAGAAGATAGAGTTTGGAGAAAGAGAAAAGCTTCAGAAGAGACAGAGAGCAAGAAGGATGCAGCGATGGAGGAATTCAAAACTCTTCTGCCGGGAAGACCAGAACATGAAAGACTAGGACTATCAGCTCAGAATGACTACGATGAACAAAGCCTCTCGAAAGAAACAGCAGCAGTTTCAGAGAATGAGACGGTAGCAGGTGAGGCAGATATTATATGATAGGATTATCATTAGTAGCAACTGTAGTACAGTAGTAGTAGATGGTAGTTGTAGCATTGTGATAGTTAATAAAGCATGTAAAACTGTAATTACAAAAACAGAGTGGGATCATGAGAAGCCCTGAATCAGAGAGAGTTGCTGGTAGAGGATGGTGAGACAGGCCAAGAGGACATGGAGAAACAGGTAGAGAAGGAAAGCCATCAGATATGATACGACAGACTTATTTCTTTGAATTGTGATGTTGTTATTATAGCTTGAGAATATTAGCTGAGTTAACAGCTCAGCTGTAGAGTCCAAGAGTATCCTTGTTTAATTACTCAGTGTTCGCATTCAAAGGACAAAGAGAGGAGAGAGAGAGAGCTGGAGAAGGAAAGGGAGAGAAAGAAAAAGCTGGCTTAAAGAAGGAAATACGGGCAGAAGAGCTGAGGCAGAAGGCTTTGGAGAAAGAGACGGAGGAGGAGAGAGAGATAAGGAAGAGCAGAGGCATCATGAGGTGGAAAACCAGTGGGATGAGAGACTGAGGGAGACAGTTGTAATGACCGAGGGAGAGACCCACTTGGCTGTGAAACAGCAGGGTAGATTGAGGGAGTTCAACAGACTCAGAGAGATGGAGAGTCTTACCAACCTGGACAAAAACAGGTTTGTATGTATTGTCTGTATATGTTTGGATTTGTCAGTGTGTATGCTTGATGATGATGTGTAATAAAGTCATTGTCTTATCTAGTAGAAGATGGCAGAGGATAGACCGGTTGGAGAGGAAAGGCGACAGAGGAGGGAGAAAACCTGGGAAGGGATGTATCTGGAGAAGGTGCAGAATAAGGTGCAGAATGAGAACAAGAAGTGGCAGCCGGCTGTGGCTTTTCCCGTGTCCAGGTTCATTGTCTGCAAGGGAAGGTCTCAGGCCGACCTCACATCTGACTGTTGGCTCCAGACCCAGAATGACCCAGCTCTAGAGTCCGACCAAAATCCAGAGCCTAGCCAAGCCCCAGAGGCCACGATGGCTGCTGCCGAGGCCCAATATTAGGTACTGGACATTGAGTTTGATGAGAACGTGTAGATGTAGATGTGGTTTACAGGGGACGGATCATTCCCCTTGAAGAGCTCTGAGAGGCTAAGCAGCAGCTCCTCCAGGAGGCTTGGGACACTGAATTCCAGGCCGAGGCCAAATCCTACAAAACTCAATGGAGGAACTACATTGACCAGCTGAAGAGGAACTCAAAGCCCTTCCTTAGTGATAGAGGAGGAGAGAGTCCAGTGGCAGCGAGAGCTCCAGCCTCAGTGGTGAGACTAGGAAGATGGAGGCACGTGCCAATGAGGAGGAGGGGAAGGACCCCAGAGAGGAGGAAGGAAGTGAAGAGCGCAAGAAGAGGAAGGGCAATGAAGGAAGGTGATTCTGGGTGAATGGAGAGGTTAAAGACCGCTACCAGAAGAGGGTTGAGCAAACCAATTACAACGAAATGCAGAAAGGAGACAGAATGGGGTACTAGGGGGCGTATGACATCACCCACACAGAGCAGGAGCAAATTAACCTGGGCAAAGCTGCTGAAGGCTGAACAGAAGAGGCAGAAGCTGGAGGACCGCTGGACAGAGTGGGAGAAGGAGAGAGCTTAGAAGAAAGAGGCCAGGAAGCTCAAAAAGAGGGAGAAGGAAGGTTCCAATTCTAGAGACAACATCAGCACATTGAAAATGGCCAGGGTAAATATTGAGCTGAGCTGAAAGGACATGGGGACGAGTAAAATGAGGGGAAGTGTTTTTAGTATTGAGATCAAGGTCAAAGTTTTCTGTGGGATTTACATCACTTGTATGACCCAAATATTACAATTGATATTTTGCTTTAATTAACTAGGCTAACACTCATTTGCCCTTTTCTGACCTGTTGTCCTTGTATTTTTCAGCTTATGGTGTGCTTGGAGACTCTTTCAACTCCAGACCACCTCCCCCACCAGATGACCTTTCATTTATTGTTTGTTTCTCCTCTACTATCTTATTCTTACTACTTAGTAGTAGTACTTCTAACTATTGTTTCTAAGAATTATTGCTAATTTGTGGCTAATGAAAGTCAATATAGCTAATTGTATTGTTTCTTTGTCTCTTTGAGAAGCCAATTAACCAGACCTATTAACATTGTCTCTACATGTCACATCTTACGGCAGAGTAGCATAAAATCAATTGCCAAATTGACCTCGTGGTGGGGCAGAAGGAATTATGCATTTTAAATGCCAGGCTTTAGGTTGTCTACTACTTATGTCCTTTTTCATAATCATAGGGCCTTGGCGCCACCACGTGGCTTAGACTACCCAGTGGCCAACACCATTTGAGCCAAAGTGCAACTACAGTAATTTACCAAAGGGCGTCGCTGCAAGAATGCAAGTGGAAAATAAGAAAAACGTTGCAGACCGTCATGTCCCAAAACCTGTTTTGGGACTGGGCAGTGGGCACAGGATTTGCATGATCTTGGCTTCGTGGTTGCACGAGATTGGTGACAATAAGGGACCACCGTCTTTTACCCATGTCACTCACCTGTGGAGTTCAAAATCATTTACAAAAATAACATGCTAATCGATAATAAACCATTAAAATGTACCTACTGATCGAAACTGTAAGTTTGTCTTGAACTTAATTTTGAAGCATTTGACATTTTAGTCGTTTAGCGGACGCTGTTATCCAGAGCGATTTACAGTAGTTATGTCAGTATCTTGTTACCTGCGCTGGTGGACAAAGGACAATTCAGTGTCGAACAAGAATCTCGCACATCAAGGCCACGTCTTTCTTTTTTCTTTACAGCCCTTTGGAATGGGTTATGGGTGAAACTTGTTATCAGACTTGTAGGCAGTATGTGTTATAGGGCTAGGCCTACTATATTCTAGGAATGTGAAATGGAATTTGCAGAGGGATGATAGCTCTAGGTAAATAGAACAACGCTCGAGTGTGAGATAGACTGTCTAGATTGCACAATAATGTGATGGGTTATCTGATCAAGTGTTGCCATTTCTAATCTATTTTTACTGTTATTATAGGGTGTAGCATATGTCAAGGCCAGAAAGAGCAACCTACTAGGTAAAAACAAGCCTAGACATCCGGATACTGTTTTTGTAACGGCTCTTCACTGAGTCATTTGTGGATTGACAGACTGAGGTGACTTCGATACACTGTGGGAACGGACCATCGTCTTGGCTTTCCAGAAGCAACAAAGTGTCATAAAAAATAGTTCAGACCAAAAAAACTGACCATGGGTATGGTGTTTTTCATCTGGGCGAGTCCAAAACATTTTGGCGCCGATGAATCACTGCAAAGCAATCTGTGTCGTTTCGGTAAGATATTAGACACTGGGCAGGTAGAGCAGCCACTCACAGCAGATAGGCCTACTCGTTGTTTAACCCGCCTCCAAACGACCCATCCCCCTCATTGGGCGGCTCAGAGAAAGATGAGCTCATATTGGTTAAAAATAGTTTCACTCTTTGAGGCTAAAAATAGCCCGGTATATAAAGCAGCAGTTTGACTCTACAGTGCGCTACTACCAAACTGGCCTCGGTCGGTGGAGGCTGAGAGAACAGGCCGAGAACGAAAAGGCGGCAACGGAGGCTTTTTCAGCTCTAGCCTCATGTCACGGCTCCTCTCAATCCTTGCACAAGAAAGAGCGAAGCTGTGCAATACATCAGCCTTTCTCTAGATGGGTGTTTGGGTGTAACCGGCTGAAGGTGGGGGCTCGGTGACGGGTTTCCTTCCTTTTTAGCAGCTGTGTCAGATTTTGCTGCCTCAAATGGTTATCCGTTGTTTTTTCAGTTGCAGTCTTGACAGCAGACAAATATTGAAGCTCCGCAAACAGAATGACTTGTCTCTAACCTGGCACGAAATATTGTGCCAGCTATGAAGTTGTAATTTATTATCCAATTGTCACAATGTAAGGGGCTGGAAGCTTGACCTTCTTACAAACAGCCTAATTGATTAATATTCTACAATAATGTAATTGTATATAAAAAATATATATATAAAAAACTTAGAATCCTTATTGACCCCAAGCTTTGTCAAAAAATAGCCAACCCAGATTTGGACTGGTCACCACTGAGCCTGGGCACTCCAGGTTTCTTCCTTCTAAGGCTAGGAAGTTTTTCCTGGCCACTGTGCTTCTGCATTGCTTGCTCTTTAGGGTATCTGTTAAGCGTTTTGTAACAACCACTGATCTAAAAAGGGCTTTGTCAAATAAATTAGATTGTTGTCAGGTGGTTCTCAACTTTTAACATCTCAGAAAAACATCCCCATTCTAGCGCAGTCATTCAATTCCCACACCACAAAAAAAGGAAATGTGTTAAAGAATGTAATTTATTACACAATGTAACTAAGGCTAGTTTAAAAATACAGTTTCCAGTTATGTACGTGTGTACATATGAATATACCCATGCCTTATATTTACAGATTTGCATACATCATGTTTTCCTGTTTATTTGTTTCAACACTTACTTTACGGTTTCACATCCAAAAACTAAGAATGATTTGTACATAACAGAGACTACAATTTAAAGCAGTTATCAGCCCTGTTTGTGTTCCAAACAAACTGAAAGCAGCCAACACACAGAGTCCAGGCAGGCAGAGCACTTAACTGGCAGTCCCGAGGCCAGCCCTTCTCCCGACAGGCCCAACAACAGCATTTGGAAGGGGAAAGATTTCAAGGTAAAGCAGTTTAAAACAAAAAGCAGTCCCGGGTTCTCCCCTCACCTCCAATTTAAATACTGATAAATGTTTTCCATGACTTTTTAAAAATGAGTACAAAAAAAAAAAAAACTAGAAAAAAAATCTACGTTCAGGGATCATCTCCCAAAGCAAGGAGACAAGTTCCAGCGGCCGGCGAGTGTGAGGGGGGTGGAGGAGGGGGTCAGGGATTTGGTGGGATGTAAACGGGTGCTTCTCCAACCACACACTTGCCAGAGCCCCTGGTACATGGTCCTGTCATGCACTCTACAGCAGGAGACATTTATTGCTCTTCTTGCCCCTCCGGGCCTGTAGCGCCGCCCTGGTGGCCATCTCAAACACCTCCCGCACCCCATCCTTCGACTTGGCTGAGCACTCCATGTAGCCGAACGCTCCAATCCTGTTGGCCATGTCGCGGCCCTCCTCTGGCTTCACTGGCTCCTACAGAGTTAAGAGACACTGTCAGGACAACCAATACACTGAGCATATAATGGGGAAAGAGTGATACAGTTGAATGGTATATGCCAGGAATGGAAAAGGCCGTCATTATAAATAAGAATCTGTTCTAACTGACTTGCCTAGTTACATAAAAGGTCAAATAAAAATTATATAAAATAAACTGGCGGCCAGTAGGCACTTTAAGGCCCTCGTATCAATTGTCTGATTCTCTAATAATGGTATGGGAATAACAATGCATTTTATTTTGAAAGTGGTTTCTTTCATCAAACATTTTCAGTCACCTTGTCTGAAGGACAAGTGGATAAGCAGGTTAATGTCAAGCCCTGCATATTCTTTTCGAAAGTCTTGTGGAATGTAGGCCTACATTAAACACCACACATTGGCTGCTACTGTAGGCTGAATGATAGAACAGCTATTTCCATGTTTAAATGTTATGGGATGCATTTTCTTATATTGTTTTTGGTGGTAGGCAACTCTGGTAGGACCACATTGTGATCATATAGCCACAGTAGCCTAATTGGCAACTGTTAAAACTTAAAGCGGGTACAGCCGCAGTGTTCACAGTAAACACACGCTGGAAGTAACACTTCATTTTCAATGTTTAAGTTTGCGCTCAGCAAACCAGTGCCGGAAAGAATTTGAGGGAACATTGCCAGGTGCCCCCATAGATTTCACTAGTCAGTCTCACTCAGATATCATATTAAAAACTACTAACAATTCTTTCCACCCTTGTGGCAAAATGTGTAAAATTGCAGGAAATGAACTCTAAAACTTCAACAATGTCTCCCGCTGTCAAGAGGGGGGCCACTAATGTTTTGCTCACAATGTGGGAGGGATGGATATGGGTACGCAGACCCCCCGAGCAACTGCGGTCCCTCAAGATGAGTTTGGATTTTGTGGCCCCCACCCCCATCAAAGTTGCCCATCCCTGGTCTAGACCTAGGGCGAGTCCCCCAAAAGCTTTGTGGCCAATGTGGAACTTTATTTCTCAGCCCAGTTTGTTAATCATCTGACGAGTTGGTGTAGAGATGGGAAACATTGGGGTTCTTCCTACGTGCCTGTTTCATCTTGGCCAGCTCGCGGCGTGTGTGTTCATCATTGCGCAGGTCCTTCTTGTTGCCTACGAGGATGATGGGAACATTGGGACAGAAGTGTTTGACCTCGGGAGTCCATTTCTCTGGAATATTCTCTGTAAAAGAGCAAAAGGTTGGGGGGGGGGGGGGGGGGGGGTCAGACAAGCACACGTGCCAATGCCCCAGTGCGCTAGGCCAGCTGTAGGTAGTGTACAGTACAGAAGGTTGGAGAGAAGAGCTATTGCTGTCTTATGCTTGTGTGTGAGTGAGTACTTCACTAGCCAGAATTGGCTGAACAAACCACCTTTATTCCCGTAATGGCAATGGACATAAAAGGAAACTGTGCTGATGATGGTAAGACAGAGGGCAAGTCTGAGTGTGTGTGTGTGACCTCACCCAAACTGTCTGGGCTGTCAATGGAGAAGCACATGAGGATGACGTCAGTGTCGGGGTAGGAGAGGGGGCGAAGCCTGTCGTAGTCCTCTTGGCCAGCTGTATCCCACAGAGCCAGCTCCACCTAGTACAGAGGAGACAACCACCACTGGTAAGCCACATAGGGCTAGACGTGCAACAACAACAAACATCTCTATACCGCTGAGGATTGTGATACTTTATGGACTTGCTATACAATATACATATGGAACTGCAATATGTATCAAACCAGGACCTTGTTTTGAAACCGGGGCCGTACTACCAGCAATCCAATATATCTATTATTCATCTTAGAAGACTGCCCATTTCAAAACCATTTCCTATTTAGTCCCCACTGAACAAGAACACGGTGCTGCTCCTATTACCTCACCAAAAAACATTTGCACAAAGGAGAAAGTGTATGTGTACAGCAGCTGTTAGTGTTCATGTGGATGGATGGCAACTGTTAGTGTTCATGTGGATGGATGGCAGCTGTTAGTGTTCATGTGGATGGGTGGCAGCTGTTAGTGTTCATGTGGATGGATGGCAACTGTTAGTGTTCATGTGGATGGATGGCAACTGTTAGTGTTCATGTGGATGGACGGCAGCTGTTAAGTGTTCTAGTGACTTGGGTTATCAGAAAAACCCGGCAACAGAAATAAACCACAGATATGCCATCTATATATAAAGAGTAAAATGTAAATTCAACAGTTAATGAGGTCTGCCTACCGCAGACTTTCGTGAACACACAGGACATTGTTTGGAAACATTTGATAAATGGATATTGGTTTTAGAGGTAGGTTAACTTCCATGACTAATGCATAGAGGACAACGTCAGAAAAACACAAAACTCTTTGAAAATGGATAACTGAACATTTCATGAAGGCATTCATCACTGACACACT
This sequence comes from Salvelinus namaycush, assembly GCF_016432855.1. Lineage (NCBI taxonomy): Eukaryota > Metazoa > Chordata > Actinopteri > Salmoniformes > Salmonidae > Salvelinus > Salvelinus namaycush. Next base: position 35,468,181 of record NC_052320.1, on the reverse strand, counting down.
AAAGGGGAAAAAAGAAAATTCACTACCAACGGTAAGTGGGGAAAGGAAATTAGAGCAAGACACTTCTACAAGTATGACACACGAAGTGGAATTAATTTAGCCAATAAAAACTAGGCTTGACGTCCCAGATACCCAGTCAAAGCATATTGAGGACAGGGCACCTGGGTTTATAACCCCCTCGGACCTCTATCTAATAAAGTGCCATAAGATCTTACATTACAACTTTAGATTACATTATTCAGGAGCATATGCTGCACCTAATATGTTCTTATTACTTGGTCAACTGAATAAACATGTGCCATGCCATTATACCAGTCTGCCTCTATAGCTCCTGGTAAATTCAGCTCAATCCCAACCAGCCGATACCACGACAGCCAAGACCAGCAATGCCACCGTTGAACACACCAACACTGAAGCCACCCCTGAAAACCTGCTAGCAATTAGGCCTATGTATTTCACCTAACCTGGTAAACACCTTCAACAGAGAAATAGACAGTGTGTGGTTGCGTCTGTATGCATTACCTGCTTGCTGTCCACCTCGATGTCAGCCACATAGTTCTCAAAGACAGTGGGTACGTAGACCTCGGGGAACTGGTCTTTACTGAAGACTATCAACAGACAGGTCTTCCCACAGGCACCATCTCCCACGATCACCAGCTTCTTACGAATCGCCGCCATGCCTGAGAAGAGAGAAGACACATGAAGAAACAAGCAAGACATCCTGTTCAATATGAGACAGGTTTTCACAACGTCCGTGGCCTCATACGATCAGTGTGATCGATTGACTGGACACTTCAACACCATTGTGGGGAAAGCAAAGCTAACAGCCAAACTTGTATTCTTGAATGACCCTCCCCAGAGGAAAAAACACAGGGTTCAGCACCAGCAGAGGTTAAGGGATAGTTTATATTTAACCCACTGGTTGTCTGTCAGTGTCCTACAATTCCCTGCCTGGGCAGAGCTCAACAACCAATGTTAACCAATCAGGCTGTTGATCCAGAACAAACTGCAGGTGTGGTGTATACCCTACACCGTACGCTGGTAATTCCCACTAATAACCGTTGAGTGAGGTTCCTCATGTAAATATGTGTGCAGGGAGGAGGGAGAGAGAATGATGCCGTCCATTTAGTTATTGAATTGATGGTCGGGTTAAACTAATTGTTGAACGTTAGGATCACAAGTCAGGACCCACAATGAATGGTGCATTCAAGGTGGAAAACATGCCCCCATGTATTTTAGACTGAGTGACGTGTGGCCGACAAGTATGCACCACACAGAACGCAGTACAACTGCCCCTGCAACTCAATGCTGCAAGGCAAATACAGTGTTCCATTGGAAATGAATGTACTTCTGGTGTACCAAAACGCAATTACACTGTCGAGGCGTTAGCTTCTAACACCGCATGGTGTCCACAGGGTGGTCGTCAAATGATGGCTAGACAGAAATGGTAGCAGAATGTGAAGGTTGAACTTTTGTTGCACCGTATCCAGACCCTGCTGCATAGCTACCATTTTGCGCAATAACACTGTTGGTGTGATCGAGGGGTAAGTATTTATGTCACGCAGTATCGTAGTGATCAGTGATGTCCCCATTAACCGCATGAGCAGTGCAATGAAGTTCCTCACATACAAGATAATCAGAAACCGTCATGCAGATTTTAGTTTATTGGCTGACCAGACATCAACTCCGACTATTTAGGACGGGCAAGAATTTAAGTAGGCAACGTTAGCTACAATAACTAAGTACATTTCCCTATAGGGTGGGTCATTAAAATGTTCAGTAAGATGGCGTCAAGACAACAGATCGTCACATTCCAAACAAACTCACTTCGCTAACTCTCCACCAGCTAAACAGTCTCTGGTCACTGAAGTGAAAATTGTAAAAAATTAAATACAAAAAAGCTAGTTAGAGACCAACGCTAATAGTTGCAATTTATGGGCAAGAGCTGAGCCACCCAATCAGATCTAAACAAATGGGGTTTGATAGCTAACACAGTTAGATAACTAGCTAAGAAGAGTAGTTACCGTAGCTAGCTAATGTTAGAACCCGCTTACAGGATTGCACGTAAAAGTAAAAAAATACCACACAAAAAACAGCCACTACTTGGCAGAGAACAGTTAACATAGCTAACTAACTGATCAGAATATGGTCGTGATGATGATCGATAACGTTCGAGTTTGGCTAGTTTGCCTTGGTCAAGTTAGTTAGCTAACGTAATTGTTACATTAACTAGCAACAAACTGACACGCCGGTTTGTTTGAAATACTGACTTGTTACTGCTAGCTGTACCAAGCTAACTTCTGTGGATACGTTAACTACATGGCGTGATTCAGCGATTAAATTAATTTGAGGATAAACACTTTGTAATAAAACAATGGAGCTTATTTGTCAAGTGTTGGCTAACTAGCCAGTTGGCTGTCAGTGCGGAAGCTATCGAGGACGTCCTCGGCTCGATTGGAAAACCGAGACAGACGACGGTAAGGGACAACTTTCTAACAATTTATCCTACAATTACACTCCACCAATGTTGTCATATGAAACTTTTATTGCGATAAGTGATTCAAAAGTAGTTTTACCTGTTGTTTAGATGGCTAGTAGTCGTTTTCCCAGGGCAATGGTGCTTCGTCGATAACCCTCGTTTCAATCCGATACAATGAATTACTTCGCGTGTACGCGAAAGGGGTTAGGGGGAGGGGTGGCGGAAACGAGCGTGAGCCACGCCTGCGCGTGCACGTTGCATGAGTAAAGTATTTCTGCCTTAACATATCTCCGTTTGAGATTCGGTTTCGATCAGCATCCAACAGTTTTTTTTGGTTGTTGACATAAAAGCTAGCTAAGTGCATTCAGAAACATTTTCACACAAAAAATGATGCAAGAAAGGACCCAAGAAGTGACGAACTAGTATTCTAAAAGCAGCACACACGATGACGTCGCTTTGTATGGTAATCACTAAACCTTCAAAATAAAAGCCCGCATTTCTAAACATTGCAATATTGATAACTAATTCAAATGATATCATTTTTATCAATGGCCACTTTTATTGTGCCAACAAGAAAATGCCATTAGTAATTTAAGAGAAAAAACAATAATGAAAGAAAATACAATGTTGACACTGATAGTATGCTGACAATATTGGGCTGTCGAGATAACTTTTCCACCTGTCTCAGCTAAAGGGGGGTGGGAAATACTCAGTAGGATATAACCAAATATGGTTAGTTTTGGAGGGGCACTGTGTTATATTATACTAATTCCAACACAATAAATGAACATACTGTTGTTGTGTTGAATATCATTTTTTTTCGCTTGCCTTGTTGCTTCCGGTGTGAAATAAAATGTAAACAAAGACAAAGACACAATGTAAACAGTGATGTACTGGCATACGTGTTAGCGACCTAGATTAACCTAATGGTGATGGTAATAGCTGCACCTTTACACATTTAAAATCAGCCTAAGGCCAGCCTTCACAAATCAAATCAAATTTTATTGGTCACATACACGTGTTTAGCAGATGTTATTGCAGGTGTAGCGAAATGCTTGTGTTTCTAGCTCCGACAGTGCAGTAATATCTAACAAGTAATATTTAGCAATTACCAAACATATATCCAATACACACAAATCTAATTAAGGAATGGAACTAAGAATATATACATACATATATATATATATAGAGCGGCATAGACTAAGATATAGTAGAATAGGATAGAATACAGTATATACATATGAGATGAGTAATGCAAGATATGTAAACATTATTAAAGTGACTAGTGTTCCATTTATTAAAGTGGCCAGTGATTTCAAGTCTACAGTTGAAGTCGGAAGTTTTCATACACCTTAGCCAAATACATTTCAACTCAGTTTTTCACAATTCCTGACATTTAATCCAAGTAAAAATTCCCTGTCTTAGGTCAGTTAGGATCACCACTTTATTTTAAGAATGTGAAATTCCAGAATAATAGTAGAGAGAATGATTTATTTCAGCTTTTATTTCTTTCCCAGTGGGTCAGACGTTTACATACACTCAATTAGTATTTGGTAGCATTGCCTTTAAATTGTTTAACTTGGGTCAAACATTTCGGGTAGCCTTCCACAAGCTTCCCACAATAAATTGGGTGAATTTTGGCCCATTCCTCCTGACAGAGCTGGTGTAACTGAGTCAGGTTTGTAGGCCTCCTTCCTCGCACACGCTTCTTCAGTTCTGCTCACAAATATTCTATAGGATTGAGGTCAGGGCTTTGTGATGGTCACTCCAATACCTTGACTTTGTTGTCCTTAAGCCATTTTGCCACAACTTTGGAAGTATGCTTGGTGTCATTGTCCATTTGGAAGACCCATTTGCGACCAAGCTTTAACTTCCTGACTGATGTCTTGAGATGTTGCTTCAATATATCCACATAATTTTCCTCCCTCATGATGCCACCTGTTTTGTGAAGTGCACCAGTCCCCCCTGCAGCAAAGCACCCCCACAACATGATGCTGCCACCCCCGTGCTTCACGGTTGGGATGGTGTTCTTCGGCTTGCAAGCATCCCCCTTTCCCCTCCAAACATAATGATGGTCCTTATGGCCAAACAGTTCTATTTTTATTTCATCAGACCAGAGAACATTTCTCCAAAAAGTACAATCTTTCTCCCTATGTGCAGTTGCAAATGACGGTTTTGGAGCAGTGGCTTCTTCCTTGCTGAGCGGCCTTTCAGGTTATGTCGATATAGGATTAATTTTTACTGTGGATAAAGATACTTTTGTACCTGTTTCCTCCAGCATCTTCACAAGGTCCTTTGCTGTTGTTCTAGGATCTCCTTCATGAGCGGTATGATGGCTGCGTGGTCCCATGGTGTTTATATTTGCGTACTATTGTTTGTACAGATGAACGTGGTACCTTCAGGCGTCTGGAAATTGCTCCCAAGGATGAACCAGACTCGTGGAGGTCTACGATTTTTTTTCTGAGGTCTTGGCTGATTTCTTTTGATTTTCCCATGATGTCAAGCAAAGAGGCACTGAGTTTGAAGGTAGACCTTGAAATACACAGGTACACCTCCACTTGACTCAAATTATGTTAATTAGCCAATCAGAAGCTTCTAAAGCCATGACATAATTTTCTGGAATTTTCCAAGCTGTTTAAAGGCAACGTCAACTTAGTGTATGTAAACTTCTGACCCACTGGAATTGTGATACAGTGAATTATAAGTGAAATAATCTGTCTGTAACAATTGTTGGAAAAATGACTTGTGTCATGCACAAAGTAGATGTCCTAACCGACTTGCCAAAACTATAGTTTGTTAACAAGATATTTGTGGAGTGGTTGAAACACTTAGGTTGGAGTCATTAAAACTAGTTTATGTAAACTTCTGACTTCAACTGTATGTATATAGGCAGCGGCTTCTCTGTGCTAGTGATGGCTATTTAACAGTCTGATTGCCTTGTGATAGAAGCTGTTTTTCAGTCTCTCGGTCCCAGCTTTGATGCACCTGTACTGACCGTACCTTCTGGATGATAAGGTGGTGAACAGGCAGTGTGGTTGTTGTCCTTGATGATATTTCTGTCCTTCCTGTGACATCGGGTGCTGTAGGTGTCCTGGAGGGCAGGTAGTTTGCCCCCGGTGATGTGTTGGGCAGACAGCACCACCCTCTGAAGAGCCCTGCAGTTGCGGGCGGTGCAGTTGCCGTATCAAGCGGTGATACAGCCCGACAGGATGCTCTCAATTGTGCATCTGTAAAAGTTTTAGGTGCCATGCCAAATTTCTTCAGCCTCCTGAGGTTGAAGAGGTGCTGTTGTGTGGGTGGACAATTTCAGTTTGTCAGTGATGTGTAGGCAGAGGAACTTGAAGCTTTCAACCTTCGCCACTGCTGTCTCGTCGATGTGGATAGGGGGGTGCTCCCTCTGCTGTTTCCTGAAGTCCACAATCATCTCCTTTGTTTTGTTGACGTTGAGTGAGAGGTTATTTTCCTGGCACCACATTCTCAGAGCCCTCACCTCCTCCCTGTAGGCTGTCTCGCGTTGTTGGTAATCAAGCCTACTACTGTTGTGTCGTCTGCAAACTTGATGATTGAGTTGGAAGCATGCGAGGCCACGCAGTAATGGGTGAGCAGGGAGAACAGGAGGGGGCTGAGCACGCACCCTTGTGGGGCCCCAGTGTTGAGGATCAGTGAAGTGGAGGTGTTGTTTCCTACTTTCACCACCTGGGGGTGGCCCGTCAGGAAGTCCAGGACCCAGTTGCACAGGGCGGGGTTCAGACCCAGGGCCTCGAGCTTAATGATGAGCTTGGAGGGTACTATGGTGCTAATGCTGAGCTATAGTCAATGAACAGCGTTCTTACGTAGGTATTCCTCTTGTCTAGATGGGATAGAGCAGTGTGCAGAGTGATGGCGATTGCATCGTCTGTGGATCTATTGGGGCGGTAAGCAAATTGAAGTGAGTCTAGTGTGACAGGTAAGGTAGAGGTGATATGTTCCTTGACTAGTCTCTCAAAGCACTTCATGATGACAAAAGTGAATAGTCATTTAGTTCAGTTACCTTTGCTTTCTTGGGTACAGGAACAATGGTGGCCATCTTGAAGAATGCGGGGACAGCAGACTGGGATAGGGAGAGATTGAATATGTCCGTAAACACACCAGCCAGTTGGTCTGCGCATGCTCTAAGGACGCGGCTAGGGATGCCGTCTGAGCCCGGCAGCCCTGCGAGGGTTAACACGCTTAAATGTCTTACTCACGTCGGCCACGGAGAAGGAGAGCATCAGATCAATTGCTTAGCCTGACAAATAAAATATCCTGCATATATAACATACACCTATTGGAATTATCTAGTATTATAGCATTTTCAGAAAGTAACCCATTTGGGAAATAGTAAACATTACATGGCAAACTCAAGTATCAATATATACCTTAGAGAATGTCCAATCATTCCTAAAGCAAGCTGTGTTCTATCTGGTATCGTACGAAAAGTAACATAGTGAAAAAGTGCAAAATTTTCTTCAGAAAGACAAAAGTAATCTGTGTTCTGACAAATGACTCATCTGGGTCTAAACGTCAAATTCCAGAGACAGCCAAAAGTCTTCCATCTCCACTTGCTAAAGAGGATTATAACATATTATTAAGCAGTGACAACAAGTGGTTCAATGACCGAATAATTGATGGGTTCAATGATCTTTTGAATTCACATCTGAAGGAGCAATTTGTGTTCATGTCTTTTGTGAGTCAGGAATTATTGAGTCTGTTTTGTGACAGCAAAGAGGTTATGCCAATTGTGGCTGGAACGGTGCACAATTGGTGGCGTTTTGAGCACGTAATAGTGCCTGTCAACTTAAAGTCACATTGGACAGTTATAGCCATAGATTTGCAGCATATAGTTAGTAGCTGTAATTGCATTACAATAAATCTTAAAATGTATGGATTCCTAAACCAGTATGAAAGAGAATTAAAGGACACACTACTTCCACTTCAGAAATACATGGCATTACATTATCTGGCAATGCATGGAATTGTAGTGGAGGTGACACTAAACTATGATTTTCTCATTGGTCCCACCATTTTATAAAACACTTAGATGCTAGTAGATGGGGTGTTTATGTGTGCTTATTCTGTAAAGCAGTCTTATTAGAGGGCAGTGTGAATATGCTTTGTCACAATGGCATGCAAGTGTATGTTTTATATTTGAAACTCTACAGAAAAAGCCTTTGCTGACCTTGATAGATAATACAATACAGAGACGGAATTATGTATTATCTTTCAATCTTGTCTCTGTTATTGGTTTAGAAAACTTGGTTGACAGGCATTGACAGTATACTGCTAAAGCAACACATTAGAGGCCTGTAACTTGTAAATGTTCTTCATTGTTGTTCTGAAAGCTTGATTATACTGTTTACTGTCAGCCTTGTCTTCTGTAATGCATTGTAAACTCTACAAAAAGTGCCGTTGCTGTCCTTGATCGATAATCATGACAATATAGCTTGTAAATAATCCACCTTTTTTGCTGAAACTAGTTAATAGGCCTTTACTGTATACTGCTAACCTTGCTAGATCAAGAAGCACATATCGGCCTACAACTTGTAAATATTTTTCTCCATTGCTGTTCAGCAAGTGTGATTATACTGTGTCCTAGTAGCCTGGTTAATCATCACATTTGTAAATAAATGAGATTTATTTTCGCTAAAAAAAACATTCAGCTTTTGTTGTTGTTGAGTGTGTATTCATTTCAAGACCATATTTGGTTAGTAGAGACCCTGCTGAGTATTTCCCACCTCACTTTAGCTAGGACAGGAACTAAAGTGTTATCTCTACAAGCCAATATGCATCTCATGTAGTCTATTACAGTGTATTGAATGAAGTAAGTAGCGTAAGGAGTCACCATCACTCTTTATTAAATCGATTGCCCAGCACCAGAGACCCATTTAAGTTTAGGAGACGATTGAGTAATTCCAATAACATATATTTGTATTTTATTAAGTGTATTTCTTTAAATATAGCCTACACAATAGCTTTCAACATACCAGTATTTGAGTAAACTTTTAAAATAAATGCTGGTATAAATAATAAAATGTTAAGAATAAAGTACGTACCAATATCCATACATTTTTTCAAAGGTGGTTGCAATGCTGTGAAAACAAGATGTACTTCACTAGAGCAACAACAAAAAAAAAATCGATATGCCCAAAGTTTAGCATGTCTTTTGCAGGACGACTCTTATTTTGATTTTTTTTTTATATGCCAACATAATATCCTGCTGCTAGGAGAACGATAATCAAGGAGTGGACCGGTTATGCTTCCTTCCTTCGTTTAACAAATTTAAACTACCCTTATCACGGCTGTTAGTGTTAGTCACACATATCAGAAGTCAAGCTAGATACATGCTTACCATTACTATTAGGCCTTTTAAAGGAAGTCAAGGTCACCTAAATAAGGCTAGGAGTAATCCATGGAAAAGCTTGTCACTTCAAAGCTCTGGTCACTTTCATGACATACAGTGCATTGGGAAAGTTTTCAGACCCCTTGACTTTTTCCACATTTTGTTATGTTACAGCCTCATTCAAAAATGTATTAAATTGTCCCCCCCCCCCCAAAACTAACGGAAATATTACATTTACATGTATTCAGACCCTTTACTCTACTTTGTTGAAGCACCTTTGGCAGCCATTACAGCCTCAAGTCTTCCTGGTTATGAAGCTACAAGCTTGGCACACCTGTATTTGGGGAGTTTCTCCCATTTTTCTCTGCAGATCCTTTCAAGCTCTGTCAGGTTGGATGTGGAGCGTCGCTGCACAGCTATTTTCAGGTCTCTCCAGAGATGTTCCATTGGGTTCAAGTCCGGGCTCTGACTGGGCCACTCAAGGACATTCAGAGACTTGTCCCGAAGCCACTCCTGCGTTGTCTTAGCTGTGTGCGTAGAGTCGTTGTCCTTTTGGAAAGTGAACCTTTGCCCCAGTCTGAGGTCCTGAGCACTCTGGAGCAAGTTTACATCAAGGATCTCTCTGTACTTTACTCAGTTCATCTATCCCTAAATCCTGAATAGTCTCCCAGTCCCTGCCGCTGAAAAACATCCCCACAGCATGATGCTGCCACCACCATGCTTCACCATAGGGATGGTGCCAGGTTCCCTTCAGATGTGATGTTTGGCATTCAGTCCAAAGAGTTCAATCTTGGTTTCATCAGACCAGAGAATCTTGTTTCTCATGGTCTGAGTCCTTTAGGTGTCTTTTGGCAAACTCCAAGCGGGCTGTCATGTGCCTTTAACTGATGAGTGGCGTCTGGCCAATCTACCATAAAGGCCTGATTGGTGGAGTGCTGTAGAGATGGTTGTCTTTCTGGAAGGTTCTCAGACTCTGGAGCTCTGTCAGAGTGGCCATCGGGTTCTTGGACACCTCCCTATTGCTCAGTTTGGCTGGGCAGCCAGCTCGAGGAAGAGTCTTGGTGGTTCCAAACTTCTTCCATTTAACAATTATGGAGGCCACTGTGTTCTTGGGGACTTTCAATGCTGCAGAAATGTGTTGGTACCCTTCCCCAGATCTGTACCTCGATACAATCCTGTCTCGGAGCTCTACAGACAACTCCTTCGAACTCATGGCTTGGTTTTTGCTCTGACATGCACTGTCAACTGTGGGACTTTATATAGACAGGTCCAATCAATTGAATTTACCACAGGTGTACACTCAAATTGTAGAAACAGCTCAAAGGTGATCAATGGAAACAGGATGCACCTGAGCTCAATTTCACATCTCATAGCAAAGGGTCTGAATACTTACGTAAATAAGGTATTTCAGTGTTTTATTATTATGTGCAAACAGTTCTAAAAACCAGTTTTCGCTTTGTCATTTGGGGTATTGTGTGTAGATTTATGAAGAGTATCAGAGACTGTGTTAACTGCTCCATCTAGTGGCACATTTGAGGGGCAAGCAAGCAGCACCCTAAATAAATATCAGCTGAATTGTCCTATACTACTACCTACCTACCCAGTGTTGCAAAAAGGCAATTCATTGTTACATTTCATACAATCGTATTTTATTTCATATAGAGACAGAGAAATATCTGAAACTAAATAGGAGTCTGCGCAACGGTCACGGTACAAAGAGAAACACATCATTAGTGGAAATCTGAGGAACCTGTCTGGTGCACGGAAAATCTGTGAAAATCAAGCTTCGAGTCACCTTCCCCAACAAATTAAACAGAACGGCATCAGAACCAATCCTTCAGCCACCTTCACCAACAAATTAAACAGAACTGCATCAGAACCAATCCTTCAGTCACCTTCACCAACAAATTAAACAGAACGGCATCAGAACCAATCCTTCAGTCACCTTCACCAACAAATTAAACAGAACTGCATCAGAACCAATCCTTCAGTCACCTTCACCAACAAATTAAACAGAACTGCATCAGAACCAATCCTTCAGCCACCTTCACCAACAAATTAAACAGAACTGCATCAGAACCAATCCTTCAGCCACCTTCACCAACAAATTAAACAGAACTGCATCAGAACCAATCCTTCAGCCACCTTCACCAACAAATTAAACAGAACTGCATCAGAACCAATCCTTCAGTCACCTTCACCAACAAATTAAACAGAACGGCATCAGAACCAATCCTTCAGTCACCTTCACCAACAAATTAAACAGAATGCATCAGAACCAATCCTTCAGTCACCTTCACCAACAAATTAAACAGAACTGCATCCGTATTGGCATCATTCACCACACCTTAACATTTCAAACCTCATTAATAAGGTATTTGATTTAAAGACTCAAGAGTGCAGATCTTATCTTAACCAACATTCAGAGACATGACACAGATTGTGGGGAAAAAAGGAGAAACTAGAAAGAAACAAAGAGCAAGAGATTTCGACAAGATGTTCCCTGGGGAGAAGAGAGCCTGTCAAGACTGCATCAGTGGCTGTATTGCTCCGTCATTGTCAAAAGCTGCTGAACTTTGTCAGGCCAAAACCATCCAGAAATGACAGGAAACCACTGTCTACAACATCTAGTCCTCTACCTCTCCCTGTTACACACTCATTCGGATAAAAAGAAACCAAATAAAACTGTCTGGCCAGAAAAACTAAAGATTCGGACAGAACTCAAATCAACAGTATGAACAAAAAGGAAGATAGACCCACACACCGTCAATCTATTATGGCCATGGTTCCCCTTCGAGTAATCCAACTCCGACTTCCGAGCAAAAGTAAACAACTCAAAACAGGAACCACATCATCATCATCCACAGAGCAACTTGTCCAATTATCAGGTGTCCCATAAATGTTGGAAACATTTGAAAACAGAAGATCTAGCAGTGGTAAAATAGCTGGGGGGTAAACCTAGACCTACAGTTGAGGCCAAATATATTGTCACCCTTCTAAAATAAGTTGAAATAGAAAAAAAAAGTTTGGTCTCCACACATTGTTATTGGATTTTCCACATTGCAGAACCAGTTTAATTTTTTGTAAACTTAAGTTTACAATTTTCATTTAGAAAATAAAGACAAATGGCATGAACAAAATGATTGGCACCCAGGATCTAGTCAAGATGCATTTCAACAAATGCTTCTTGTAGCCATCAATAAGCTCTCTGTACCTTTTCCACTGGCAATTTGGCCCACTCTTCAGCAACAAACTGCTCTTACTCTTCAATGTTTGAGAAGTGCCCTCTCTCGCCATAGATGGATCATCACACATGTGATTCAGATCTGGACCCTTCACTGGCTATTAGAACAGTCCAGGGTGCTTTTTATGCGTGTTTGTGGTTGTTGTCCTACTGGAAGATCCACAACCTTCGACAAAGACACTGGGTTGAACATTGCACTCCAAAACACCTTGATAATCAGCAGATTTCCTGATGTCCTGCACACATTCAAGGCCTGCACTACCAGAGGCAGCAAAGCAACCCTACAGCATTATCAAACCTCCCCCATGGCTGATTGTAGGGAGGGTGTTATTTTCTTTGAATCCTTAATTTGTTTTTGGGTAACATAGGAAGACCCCACTGCTGGAGACAAAAAAGCCTGTTTGAACTCTTCAAAAACTCACAGAAACAAGCCTAAATCCTGGGGAAAAGGTCCTGTGGACCAATGAATCAAAATCGGAGCTATTTGGCAATACAGATCTGTGTTTATTGACAAATTTTTATTATTTCAATGAAAATAACACCCTCCCTACAATCAAAGATGGGGGAGGTTTGATAATGCTGTGGGGTTGCTTGAAATTAGAAGATTATCAAGTGTTTTGTAGTCCGGTGTTCAACCCAGTGTCCAAAAGATGTGTCTCCACTGAAGGTTGTGGGTCTTCCAGCAGGACAACAACCCCACACACATCAAAAAGCATCCAGGAATGGTTAAGAAGAGATGCTGGACTGTTCTGAAGTGGCCAGCGAAGTCACATCAGAAACCTATTGGCGAGATCTGAAAACCGCAGTTGGTGGACGGCCCCCCTGAAATAGTGAAGAATTATAGAAGTATGCTGCTGAAAATTGGGCCGAATTGTCAGCAGAAAGGTACAACAAGCTCATTGATGACAAGATTCATTCATCTGCAGTTATCTTGGCCAAAGGTTGCCAATCATTTTGTCCATGTCATTGGTCTTTACTTTCTAAATTAAAATGATAAACAAGCTAAATTGGTTCTGCAATGTCGAAAATCCAATGTGTGGTTACTGTTTATTTTTAATTTTAACTTATTTCTTAGAAGAAATAGGGAATTATTTAAGAAAAGTGCAAGTGTGCCAATATATATTTGGCCATAACTGTATTTCAGTCTTTCAGTGATGGAGAAGAGAGAAAAGATGTCAAAGACATTGAAGACTAAACACTAATCAGCACAAAAGGATGACCTAGAAAACCACTGAGAATCTGCATCCGTCTGCTGAAAGCTTGCTCTGGTACAATAGCAACACACAGCAACAGATGGAGAGTTTGCCAAGAGTCTCTGCTCCAGTCGTAGCATCTCAGACACAAGGTCTGGGAGTCAGACGAGCAGCAGGTGTGGAGCAGGCGTCTCGGGTCAAAAGAGCTGTAATTAAAAAAACATTTTGTACAACCATTCAATAGTTTATTCAGGAGAGACGTGACAAACTAGGGAGAGTCCAATGTGTTTGTACATTGCATTAATGTTTCAATGGACATATGCGGGTGGGGCCAGGAGAGCAATCTGTGTACAACTTCGGAGAGTCAGAGCGAAAAACTGATAAGCCTGACAATGTGTCAAAAACTGCTAGAGCTTGTGTGTGTGTGTGTGTGTGTGGGTGTAGTCAATGTAGTGTGTGTGCTATTCAAAACTTAGTATGGCTGAGTGTGTATCAGTGTGTCTGTTATGAGCTGGAGGGGGCGTCCTCAAAGCTGATGATGCTGGACTCCTGTCCCGTGGTGTTCTGGGAACCATTAGACCCCCCTGCTGGCGAGGTTCTCTCATGTCCAGAGAGCAGCGGGGTGTCAGCTCGAACCTCGTCCTCATCTTCGTCCTCTTCGTCGTCCATGCTCGGCCAGGCCGACTGGTCCTCCACCTTCTTCAGTCGCTCGTTCAGGGCCTTCAGCGCCAACTGCCTGTAAGACGATCAGACAGAGTCCGTTCTAAAATAAACAGTGTCTGCCCATTACCAAGCAAGGCCGAGCAAATGTTTGCATTACATCATGGCATAGCAGGTGTCTCGGAGTCCCTTTCAAACAGCCACTGATCCTCTCCAGGTGCAGAGCGAGGTGATATGTAGGCCTAACTGCCGTCTACGTAACTGAGGACAAATAGTGTATGCATGGCAGCTTGCAAGTGTGTCAGTCACATAATGAAGGTAAACAAATATTGGGCTGTGTGCTGTAATGGATCCCTGTGTGTGTGTGTGTTTATTTGGGCCTCTACAGCACTCACCTCCTCCTCTCTGTGTCCTGGGGATCCGCCCCCGGCAGACTGATGGTGATGGAGGAAGGTGCCCCGACGTCGTAACGCTTCACCATCTTCCTGCACACCTTGATCTTCACCAGGGCTGCGTGCACCAGGCCAGCCAGCAGCCCCACCACTGGCTGCACCACTTCAGGGAAGAAGGAGGCAAAGGCAAAGTGGTCTGACATGTCCCCGCGGCCCCGGCTGTGCCTCTGGTAGAAGCGCAGGTAGACCCAGCCTGCCAGGGCGCCAAAGCTGTAGGCCGCCAGTGGGGCGGCATTCTCCAGCAGGCCAGACAGGCGTAGCAGGGCCAGGCAGAGGAGGACCAGCGCCGGGGACGCTTTGAGCCTCACCTGTGGAACCCGCAGCACAGTTGTGTCCCCCATGGTCTGCTTGAGGGCCACCAACACCCCCCCGAGGAAAGCTGGTGCCCCATGGATACGCACAGAAAACAAGTAGTCCAGGTCAAAGGTGGCGACGTACGTGAGCAAGTAGGAGAGGCCCGCCAGGAGGCCTGCAGAGATGTTGACCACGGCAAAAAAGATTAGCAGCTCCAAGGCGCCCCACAGAGGCTCCAACAGCCGGCCACAGGCCATGACAGTCCCAACATTGGCCACCAATCCCCACACATGCTGCTCCACCACGGCATGGGTCACCAGGGTCCAGATCCAGAAGTTAGGGGGGAAGAGGTAGCCAGGCGTCACACCCAGGGCGTATGGAGTGTCAACTGCCCATGAGAGCAGATACAGAAGTAGCACTATGGCACTTATGGACTTCACCACAACGCTAGTGTTGGTTAATGCACCCAAGAAGTGCTGTCGTGCAACTGGCAGATAGCGATTCATTGTGTCGTTTGTCAGTCTCGCGCAAGGGCCGTTCAGTAAGTTTGTATGACCTGCAGCTGCTCACGTGTTGGCCGTTAATCAGCAGTGCCAAGAACAAACGTAATCTGCTGATACAGACAACATCCACTCTCGACAGTGATGCTTCATAGGGGAAAGAATCTGACTGATCAATGCTAATGGAAGGTTTAAATTAACCTTTAATGGTATTGCTGTTCAAAAACACTTGATGGGGAAACTTTCCTACCTCGCTATAACCCTTTATAGTTGCCGAACTGAAGCGACCTTACTAGTGTGATTAGATATTAAGAGTAGGTAACTGGGCTAATTTACTAAGCTAACAGATGTAGCAACCTGTGAATTACTCTCAATTGACACCAAACGGTGTCATACTCGAAGCTTACATACATCACAAATATTAAATAGCTACTGTACTTTAGAAATCATACCAAGAACTTCAACCAGCTAGCTAGCTGGCTAAATGAATATGTCTGCATTAGCTTGCTGGCTAGCAAGCACTGGAATAAGTAGCTAATAAGCTAAGTTAGCTAGCTTGTTATTGCTAAATTACTATTAAATGGCTAGGGAAAGGTCTGACAGTTTGTTACGATGTTTTATATCCACCATTCGAATTCATAAGACGACCAGTCAACATTTGATTAATGGGTTTGAGTTGTATAGCTCCAAAAACGATAACAATTAGCACCAGCGCCTCTTGTTTTCCTCGGCCCAGGATTCACCGCTAGCTAGCTACAGTAGCTCGAGTTTTTCCTGTAACGTTAGTTAGCAGTAGCTACAGGCCTTCAAAACAATGTTGTCGAGGTGATCAAAAATCGGAGATTCACGCGAAATTCATTAAGTCTTCACAATGTCAGAGAGCCTATTCGGTTACGTCAACGTTATTCCGATATAAAATCACAGATTACTGGCAAACCAGCATTTCACACACTGACCAAAAAACTGAGCCTTGGGGTCACCGTCACCGTCACCAACACACGAAGCGTTAAGTCACGCCAGCGTGGTGCACTGGAGCACTATGGGAAACAAGTTTTTTTTTGTGACTTCATTATGGTGGGCCGCAAATAAATATTATTGGTGCATGCCACCACCTACTGTATTGACTGTGTATCAGCCTACTATCATGTAGTATGAATTCATTACACTATGTGAAAAAATTGCCCTACCAACTAACCCTACACCCATTAAAACCTCATCACTATTCCACTACTTTGGCCCCATTTGATCCTACACCAGGCAAACAGCCTAGGAGGATGGGACACTATCGTTTAAATCACCTTGTAACTCTCCTACAGTAAACTCTCGTACACCCAAGTGTAACAGTATAACTTTAGTACGTCCCCTCGCCCCGGCACGGGCGCGAACCAGGGACCCTCTGCACACATCAACAACTGACACCCACGAAGCGTCGTTACCCATCGCTCCACAAAAGCCGCGGCTCTTGCAGAGCAATGTGCAACCCTACTTCTAGGTTTCCGAGCAAGTGACGTAACTGATTGAAATGCTACTAGCGCGTACCCGCTAACTAGCTAGCCATTTCACATCCGTTACACAAGTACTTCTCTCCAGCTGCCACCACAACATCTATCCTCTGTGATTTTCATTCCATTCCTGCGGTACAGTTGATCACCATGGCCATGAATGCGCCCAAAAAAACCTACTGAAGCACATGCTATTCCTACCTTTCTACTGATTTCAGAGGGGTTGGGTTAAATGCGGAAGACACATTTCAGTTGAATATATTCAGTTGGACAACTGACTCGGTATCCCCCTTTCCCTTTTATTGGCCTCGTCCCACTCACAGGGATCCTCTTAGGATCCCTCATCCTGAACCCATCTTCCTC
This sequence comes from Salvelinus namaycush, assembly GCF_016432855.1. Classification (NCBI taxonomy): domain Eukaryota; kingdom Metazoa; phylum Chordata; class Actinopteri; order Salmoniformes; family Salmonidae; genus Salvelinus; species Salvelinus namaycush. Next base: position 35,451,136 of record NC_052320.1, on the reverse strand, counting down.
TACTACTCTCTTCCCTGCCTCAGCATACTACACCTTCTGTACTACTCTGATGCTGGCAACCTCAACCTGCCTTTCTCTCCCTGGACACCTCTGATCTCCAGCACCATGGGTACCCCTACAGTTAAACATACAACGTTTTCCACAGATACTACACATTCCTATGTCTCAAGTCCTCCTGCACACTTCTCACATCTAGGATTCTCCCTCCTGCACACTGTTGCCACATGACCATAAGCTTGACACCTAAAACACCATAATCGATTCGGGACAAAAGCTCTCTCGGGATAACTGACAAATCCTAACTTGACTTTAGACTCTGCATCAAAACTCAATAGTACAGACAGTGTCTTCTCTGTTTCACCACGCTCTCCACCGGGTCTGCGTCGCACCAAACGTTGGGCGTCACAGACACCGGGAATCTTCAACTTCAGTTGACCCTCCTCAACACTTAACGCCACTCCAGTTATCACTCCTTTCCACAGGGCCCTGCTCCGGAGAGGAAAGCAAAACACAGTTATTGTCCTCAGGCGTGCGGTGCAGAGCGCACGCTCCCTCTGAATGGCAGAAATGCAAAAAAACGACACGATTCCACTTCAAGTCACTTTCACGACCCAACATTCCCCAACCGCTTTTCTCCACCCAACCTGACACCACATATGGATCAGCCAGAAGGCAAGGATCCATTCTCTCCCAAAATCTCACTCCCACTGGGCCAAAATCATCTTTATCACCATCTGAATGAGGTTCAAACTCAGCGGTCCGCACCTGCCACCGCAGTTAATTCATCCTCACTCTCATCATGTTCAATTTCTTTCTGCAGCACTCAATATTTACTCTTCATGTGTTCCACTTTCTTCTTTTTTTCCCTGCCCGTCTTCTGGTCGACCTCTATGGGTTCCCCTGACTCCATCTCCAAGTCTGACAACCATTCCCGCGTACCCGCCATCTTGTTCCACTCGCCAGATACCTGTTCACCCTCATTTAGCTCCACATGGTAGGGCAGCCTATAGATGGGTTAGCTGACAAGCAGAAGTCTGTGAGATGTGATTTTGGATGGCCAGATAGCTACCAACAATGACAAGAAACTGCCATGTGGGGAATTGGGAATCATGATTTTAGGTGTTTTGACTGATTTCATGTCAATGCTAATATAGTTCAAATGCAGTAGCTAACTAACCAACAGCTGTAATGATGTGTTTGAGAGACAAGTGCTCATTGTGCAAATGTATGCGTTTCCAATTAACATTGGAAACAAAATAGTTTACATGTTGCCAACCCAGTTTGTTTTTCACCATAGTTTGTTGCTAAACAACCAATCCGTCTATGGGTCATGGATAGCTTTTTTACTTGGATTATGATCTAGGCTAGGCTGCTCTTCAGAGACTAGATTTATTTCAAATTTAGCACCATTTCGTGTCAACCCCCCATCCCCCATAGCAGTCAAGGGATGCTCTAGTCTAGGTGCCTGCCTGTCAGTCTCCAGCTCTTTATGCATAGCCTAATACCCAACATTTATTTGCTTTGAGGATTCTCCTGCAATCTGTTTCTTGTGATAGGCCAATCCTTATTATCTTGTGTGTTTACATCATCCCTGGTCCAATCCTTATTATCTTGTGTGTTTACATCATCCCTGGTCCATCTCTCTGCCCACCTGGAATACTTACCTCAAATATCATCACGATGTTGTTTTTTTTACCAGAGATCTTATTACATTTTAGGGATTCTATATGGAATTCTATAGATTTTTACTGGACTGGCTACAAATGGAGTGTTAGCTGTCTGAGTAGTGAGAAGCTAATCTGACTACTAAAACGTAAATGTATTCAAACTGACATGTTTGGAGATGGACAGCAGCACACTAGCCTGTATTCCACTGCTGGCTTGCCTTTGAAGCTAAGCAGCATTGGTTGTGGTCAGTCCCTGGATGGGAGACCAGATGCTACTGGAAGTGGTGTTGGAGGCCCAGTTAGAGGCACTCTTTCCTCTGGTCTAAAAACAGAACTCAATGCCCCAGGACAGTGATTGGGGACCTTGCTCGGTGTATGCAGTCTTTTGGATGGGACGTTAAACAGGTGTCCTGACTCTCTGTCTCTGTGGTCACTAAAGATCCCATGGTACTTATTGTAAGAGTAGGGGTGTAAAACCTGGTGTCCTGGCTAAATTATAATCTGGCCCTCAAGGCCACATAATCATCCCCAGCTTCCATCTGGCTCATTCATCCCTCCTCTCCCCTGTAACTATTCCCCAGGTAACTTACCTGGTAAAATAAGGTTTAAAAAAAATGTGCGTGTTGAACACGCATTGATTAAAGAGACAGAAATGACTGGGATAACTGCGTACACATTCATTTTATTCAGTAATTAATTGCCATAAAAAATATTACACTAAAGAATTCACATTTCTCAGGTGTAAAAAAAAAAGACAAAACTCTCTGCCAGCAGAACTCTATGAGAATCAAACATCATAGATAGAGAGAGAGCACAGCAAAATCTGATCTGAAATCAAACCAAGATAACGTGAATAGCTCACTGGCAGGAAATGCAGTGGAATAATGGTTGGCTACCAAAAAAAACAAAAAAACATTTGAGGGACCTTTGACTGGCAAAGAACAATGGTGCGTTTGCACGTTGTCCTCTGAAGACAGGCATACAAATGAAAACACCCGCAAACAACAAAAAAATGTGTAAAGTAAGCAGAGTTATAATGCGCTTGTCCACTTACAGTGATAAAAACACGAGACAAAGGCTGTTTTATCGAGACCCAGATGAGACATGCTTGGATCTGGGATGCCTCAGTGGTACTTTCCTTATGGAGAACAAGAGCCACAACACTGGACGCAATTGTACCGCTCGGGTAGTGTTTCAAATGTCAATGTCAGCATTTTGGAATATTGATGCATCTCTCTGAATAACAGTTCTGCTTTTACAGAATAAAAAGACAAACCACTGGTACTGTGAGGTTAAATTGTGAGCTTGCGATGGTGGTGAGGGAGACAATTTGCATGAACCAAATCCCTGTGAACGCTCGACTTATGTAAAGGGTTGGTTTATGTAAAAGACCAAGGTTAGGCAACCCAAACAGAGTCTTCAATTCAAAACACACAAATATCCACGCATCTTGGTCATGTAAGAGGACCCATACTGGGACAGAAAACCATGGCAGTGTGACAGTCCCAGATCTCTGCCTGCATCTCCCATTCCCAAGCCGTGACAACTTTACATTATAGATCAGACGGTAACACAGAGCTACAACACCAAAGAGCGGTAAACACGTCAAGTGACATCCAGTCCACCGTGGCCAAGCTTCCTGGAAAAAGCAGACATCATGGAATTCCTTTTTACAATGTTAAGATACGTAAAAGCACTTGTTCCCAGATACAACTGAACAGAATCTGCTTGCATAGCTGATGATGAAAATCTAAGGCTTCTAAGTAATTTAAGATATCACTGGCGAAGTCGATGTACAGAACTTCAGTTTCATAGTCAAAACATGTAAACATTATCAACTTGAAGGCTGGCAGACAGCTCATTTTACCAACGCTGATGTAAACACTAAAAGCACGCACCAGACAACTATAAATTAATTCTACATACAAAACAGTAAACCTGTCTTCGTGTAAAGAGAACAGTTTTGATCGAACGTGTTTGTTTCAACTTTTTTTAATGCATTGTCATCTAGGCTGACAGCTATTCTCAATTTTGCCCTCTTCTTCTGATTTTAGGTCATGTCATCTGATGGATATGACTCTGGACAGGTCTCTAGACCAAATGCTCAGTCCCCTCCAAAAGTTAAGCGAAAGAGTTACTTATGTTCAGATAGTGCTTGAGAATCTGTGTGCGAGATAAGATATTAGTGTGCGATTAAACATTTGCGTTTTTAATCAAAGTAAATGAACTTGAAATGCCATTCAAAACAATTTTATTTACAAAAGATCTTAAAGCCATCCATTGTTACATGTCCATTCACAAACGATGTACTGTACAGGCTTTGCTAACCATGCTAGCACATACTTAGACTTCCTGTCATTGTGCCAACGCTAGTTAGCATTGGCTCGCAAAAACTACCTCTAACTTCCCAAAGTATCCCTTTTAACTAAATGGAATTTACTGGACAGTCAGTTGGTGGCTGACTGAATCGATTTATAAATAAATACTGAAATTCAAGTAGAAAGCTATGAAAAAGATCGGTTGGTAAAACAACTGAAAACATTGAAAACTGAGGGAACTAGCTTTCATTTGCCATTAGGATATATAGATTCAAATGAACATCTGGATGATATGAACAAAAACAAAAACACTGGGTGACATTTTCTCTCTGCTAATGAGTGGTTTGACCGCCCGTGACTGGTTGGTCCTGAAACTCACACACACTGAGTCAGATGTCTAATACCACATTTCTCAAGTCATGGAACACAATAATTGACGTGTTCCAGTAAATTAACATTAAAAAAAATCCCCTTACAAACAAAAACAGAACAAAAAAAAGTACAAACATTTAAAATAAGAATGAATAAATATGCACGGTCATAAATACATTAATTTGGTAAATTCAAACATTGAAAAAAGAAAAGTACATTAAGTATGGTATGAATGAAAAGAAGTCTGATGATACTAGGGTATCGTAATAAATGCAAGAATTGGAGTTTAAAGCTCTTGCTGAAGAGACTCAAGGCTAGGGACTTGGTGGGCTGGCCTTCCCTCTTCCCAAAGTGGGTTGGATTGAGACAGTAAGTCTATGTAAGTAATGAGAGGGGCAGTAACAGTCAGAAGTAACGAAAATGAAAGTGCTGTTTAAACAGAACCAGGTCTCACACACCTGACCCCCCCCCCCCCCCCCCCTTTTACAATGAGCTCACAACAGGGTCTGTAATGACATTCTGTGACCAAATTCGAAAGACACCCTCTTCTTTAGGCCAATAGCAGTTGGTGACATTCGGTCGCTTCAGAGAATGATCCTCCTGCTTTAAGTTTTTTTTGGCACAGCTATTTTTGAATTTGCTCAAATTATTTTGGTTTGACAATGACCTCTTGAACCCTGTTTGTTTTTCAGTTGAAATCACGTATGCCAGAGATGAGACAAAGGAACAGAAAACAAGCGTTCAAGCTATCCACCGAGACAGAGCGAGCCATTATGAGACAAGTTCACTACTCTAGAACACTTGGGTACCCAATGCAGAAACAGACAGGGAAGGAGACACACACAAAGGGGTCACAGGTCATATTTGCATCACTTAGAAAAGCTACAGTAAGACTATGGGTGAGATCCAGGTCCTAGGACTGCCCGTCTCGCTGTTTCTCTACTCCCACTAGGTAACATTCAGAGACCGAGGCAAGGCATTTTTAATTCACCGTCCCTTTGGACAGTTGGTGCTTCGCAAGAGCACAGTTTTCACATCATCACCTATGGACAGGCAATCAATTAGAAAAATGGAGAAGATGACATAAAACGTGGAAATCAGATCTTCCCAAAAGTGATGCCTGTCCCAAAGATCTGCGTTAAAGGCGTAAATAAGCGTACATTCTTTGAGTTGAAGGTTCTTACTTTGAAATTTTCACCCAACAAAGAGCCTAACTGTTTCTTTGACTTCAGTCTCGACTAGTCCATTTTCAGATTATCATCCAATTTCTCAAAAAAACTCAACACTTCTGTCCTGGCAGTTAATTCAAGAGCAAATCAAATTGATTTTGAAAACAGTTTTAGAGTAGGACTACCACATAAAATAATATTCAGTAGCAAATAATGACAATCAAGAACAATATCATCTAACAGATATTTTGGGCCAGACCATAATTACTACCAACTATGTCTCTCAATTTGATTTATTAACTCTAGGCTATTGTCAGTTAGTTATTAACCTAGTCTATCATCAACTGTTGGAAAAATGCAAAAAAAAGTTATTGAAGACAACCAAGCAAATTAGTCAGTCTTCTGAACAAACAGTACACCCTGGTGGCGATTCAGGGTCACTGCAGGTTCAAACCCAGCCGTCGCTTCAGCGATTTGAATAAGGACAGGACAGGACAGAACATTTTGGAAGCCCCAAGTCCGTTTCCTTTTCATCTACGTTCTCTCTGGCGCTCAGTTCTTCTATTTTCTTCTTTTTAAATGAGATATTCAGCATAAGGATTTGTTGCTTTGTCCAGTTTGTGTTATATTCCAATACAGACTCATTTTCTGAAAGGCGTGCATGTTGCACTTGGGATGGGAAAAAGGGCTAGTAGAGGTGGATGGGGCTTGATTGTCCCTTCCTCTCCAGATCTCCTAGCACCAACAACCTACTAACTGTCCCCTACAACCCACATGCCTCTTCCCTACGGTTGGAGGCTCTCATTGTCCAGTCACCTCAATGACATCATCGTCATCGCTGTCTGAGCTACTACCAGCGTTCTCTGCCGAGCCGTGGGCGTCAGAGCGACCCAGCCCCGCCCCCATCAGGCCAGAGGAGGGGAAGTGGGAGAGGAAGCTGGAGCCAGCGGGGCCTGGGGTGGCGGCCGGGAGCCCCCCAGGGAGCAGCGAGCTAGGGTACATGCCCACGGACTGGCCGTAGGACATGGGGAAATCTGGGGGTAGCATGCCAGCCATACCAGCACCCAGCATGAAGGGAGCCAGGGAGGCCGAGTCAGAGGCAGCCGAGGAGGAGCTGGTTGTGGTGGAGGAGGAAGACCTGGAGGAGGAGCTAGTTAGGGTGCCGTCCCCCAGGCCGAAGGTGTCAGAGGTCATGGGGAACATGAGACAGGGGTCACCAATCTGGCTGTGGGGCTGGAAGTAGGGCGAGCCAGCCCCCATGAAAAGGGGTTGCTCAATGGAACCCAGCATGGCCGGGTTGAGGCCCATGGGCGGGAGGCCGTAACCCCCGGTGAAGGGAAAGCCCCGGGGGGGCAACGGGGCTGAGGTGCGCTTGCCGGTGGCCAGCTGCTTGTTGTTGGCCCATTCGTCGGCAGACGGGGTGGAGGCTTTGCGCTTGGTGCCCATCAGGTCCAGGGCGGCCGTGGAGTCTGTGTTGGGCTGGGCCGCGGTCTCTCCCCAGGGCTTGGCATGGCTGGTCATGCTGCTGCCATTGGTGCTCTCTGCCAGCGCCGTCTCCAAGGATCCTGCAGACGGAGCCTTGGAGGCCTGCTGCTGCTGGATCTTGTTTCCGGCTGCAGCTGTGTACCTCTGGAGCTCGTTCAGGATCTCGGGGCTGTCAGGGGAGAGCGGGCGAGTCACACAGCCGCTGGTGCTGTTCGTCGAGTCCTCCAATGCCTTCTGGGTGTCTGAGGGAGGGGAGGGAAGACAGACGGGTCAGATACTGCTCTCTGGTCTAGATTAACAGAAACCATCAGCACTCAAAAACAGATCCATATGGACCAAATGGGTAGAATTTATACTGACTAAGAGTTGAGTTGGGATCGTTACTTTTGGGTGCAACGGCTGAGTTCTCCTCCCCAGCCTTGAGCTTGCTTGCAACACGGATGGCAAAGATCCTCCCGTCACAGGTTCTGATGTAGGTCCCTTTAGTTCCTCTGATGACGTGGATGCTCTCTCCTGCACTGATCCTGGCCTTGACATCAGTTGAACGGTTGGTTCCTGGTATCACGATATCTGTGGTGGTGACGATCTTCTGGACGAAGACGCCTGCCTTCTGCAGGTAGTTGACGGGAAAGCCCGAGCTGGAGTCGGAGTCCGCCGTGGAGGCGGAGGCATGAGACGCCTGGCGAGGCAACATGGGAATTGGAGTTGACTGAACGGGGCGGATGCTGGCCACGGGCTTCTCATCTTGGCGAGGGGGTGGGCGCCTGAAGAGAGGGGGGGGGGGGGGGGTCAAGGGAGAGGAAAGATGAGAAGGTAGTGAATTGGCGGTCCAAATTGAGGGTGGAGGGTGAAAAGAACAGTTTAAAGGAATTAAAAACTTGGTATCACATTGACTAAGCAATTGTAGTATTGTACAGTATGTTACTGAGAAAATAGATTGATCGGGTGAAAACAGGAACTAAAAGAATGTCTGTCTTCGGGGGACCATCTCACCAGTTGCGCTGGCTGAAGGCAGGGATGTTGGTGAGGCTCTGGTCGCTGGCGGGGTAGTAGTGGGCGTAAGAGGGCCGCGTGTAGGGCACCGACGCACGCTTCTCGTCCTCGTAGCTCTTTTTGGCAGCCTTCTTCTCTGCTTTGGTGAGCTTCATCTCCCGCCGGTCCACCAGGAGAGAATCGTGGTGGAAGGGTTGCTAGAGAGACCGACATGGAGAGTAGTTTGAGTAAAATGAGAATTATATCCTGAGTGTACAATACATTAGGAACACCTTCCTAATGTGGAGTTGCAACCCACTTTGCCCTCAGAACAGCCTCAATTCATCGAGACATGGACTCTACAAAGTGTAAAAAGCAATCCACAGGGATACTGGCTCCAATGTTTCCCACAGTTAGGTCAAGTTGGCTGGATGTCCCTTGGGTGGTGGACCATTCTTGCGACACACAGGAAACTGTTGAGCGTGAAAATCAGCAGTGTTGCAGTTCTTGACACACTAAAACCGGTGCGTCTGGTACCTACTACCATACCCCGTTCAAAGGCACTTAAATATTTTGTCTTGCCCATTCGCTCTCTGAATGGCACGCACACACAATCCACGTCTCAATTGTATCAAGGCTTAAAAATCCTTCTTTAACCCGTCTCCTCCCCTTCGTCTACACCAGGGGTCGGCAACCTTTCTTGTGTGGAGTGCCAATTTACAATTGATCCTACCATTTCTAACGATCTGCGTGCCAGTTATGATTGTCATACGTGCATTACAACTAAGTGTCTATTGAATATCTAATTGCCTACAAAACGGAAGAATTCCACAGCTCGCTAAACAGAGGCACTGTCCATTAGCACCACAGGCTTGATCTTAGAACACAGATTGTCTTGGTGAATGATATAGTGACACAGGGTGGCCAATCTCCTCTTCAAAATCAGCTTTGTGAATCCTTTGTTTCCCCACCATAGCGGGGGCACCGGCAGTTGTAAACAGCGAATATGTTTAAGAAAATCGACACCTCTCTCCTCAAAATGATCTGTTAAGGCTTTTGCTACATCTTCCCCTTTAGTAGTATCATGCAAGGGTTTGAGACAAAGCAGCCCCTCACGTACCTGCTCTGAATCACAGTATCTTGCAACAACTGCCAGACGTGGAATGTTATTCACATCCACTCTCATCAAGAGCCACATAGGCACATTTTTTTTAACACTGCAGTTTGCTGCTCCTATACGTTTTCAACCATCTCTGTAACGCGCCCTTTCAACAGTTCTGGCAGACGCAGGCATGTCTTTGATCGATGAGATGATTGTGTCTTCGTTAGGCAATCCATCAAATAAAGCCTGCAAACTACTGAGGAAAGCCTCCTTGATATATTCCCATTAGTAAATGGGTTTCTATGTTTAGCAACGCACTGTGTTTTGTAGCTCCCCTCGGTAGCTTGCATTTTGACTGCATGTAGATTTTAAAACATTCTGCTTTGCTTTTCATGCCTGGACACGGCCCTTGATTCCTTCAGCCTTGTCCGCCTCACCCTTGATGTTTTTCTCATGTCTCGTTTCAAAATGATGTCGTACACTTGATGCCCGACAAACAACAGTTTTACAACACAGGGGCGCAAACAGACCGGTCCTTCAGTAAAACTAATCCATATTCCTTTGTCCAAGAGGAAACAAATGAGCGTCTGCCTTATTTGTCTTTGCTGATGACATTTTGCGCCCTGAACATTTTTAAATAACAAAAGAAGGCTTGCTAGCTGATAGCCACGTGAAAACGAATCTCTCATCTTCAGTGCTGGTTTTGAATTTGGAGGGAGAGGCGGGTCATCCTGCACTGAACTAATAATATGAAATTCATGCAAAATCATGAATGCCCATTGGCTAAATCAGGGTTGACATGGGAACTTGAACATTGCAGTGAATTCCAATGCAATTTCAATGATCTTCTCCAGTTGATAAAAAAAATGTAATAAGTGAGATAATAAACGTCAAGCCAAGGCTTAGTCAGCCACGTAAGAATAATACAATCAATATATCCATTTATGTTTTTCTTTTTGGGGGGTGGCCAAAGCAAATACCCTCATGTGCCAAGGCTGGCACGCGTGCCTTAGGTTGCCAACCCCTGATCTACAGTGATTGAATTGGATTTAGCAGGTGACATCAATAAGGGATCGTAGCGTTAGACGGACCAGGTGAATCCAGGTTGTCATGGAAAGAGCATGTTTTGTACGTTCAGTATAAATAATAGAGGTTATCTAACAGTTGGGCAGCAAACCCGTCCCATATGAAATAGTGAAATCTATTGTAGTTCTAACCTTGGTCACCAGATGTGGGTAGAGTGTTTAATACTGTATGGTGTTTATAGATATGTACAGTTTCTTCAGAAAGTATTCAGACCCCTTGACTTTTCCCACATTTTGTTAGGTTACAGCCTTATTCTAAAATTGATTAAATTGTTGTTTTTTTATCTCGTCAATCTACACACAATACCCCATAATGACAGAGCAAAAACAGGTTTAGAATTCTTTTGCTAATTTATAAATAAAAAAAATATTACTTTCACATAAGTACTGAATACCTATGTAAATAAGGTAGTTCTGTTTATTTTGAATACATTTACAAACATTTCTAAAAACCTGTTTCGCTTTGTCATTATGGGGTATTGTGTATAGATTGCTGAGGATTTGTATTTATTTAATCCATTTTAGAATAAGGCTGTAATGTAACAAAATGTGGGGGGAAAATCAAGGGGTCTGAATACTTTCCGAAGGCATATATATATATATATATATATATATACACACACACATATATACACACACACACACACACACACACACACACACACCTAAAGTAACAGGGTTGACGATTTCATCTTAAATTAGCCATTCATCTCATTGTGACAAGGGGAATTAAAGCTTGTCATGTGCAACAGGGAGGGGCGATTGAATGCAAGCTTCACAAAAAAAGAGCAAATTGATAAAAATAATTCTACCCTGTATATCTATGGGTAACGTGGTTGCCGTGTCATGCTCGACCCACTCAGTTTTCCACCATAAAACCCCATAAAATGGCCAAAAAGAGTAGAACCGGCTCACCTCCTTTTACACTATGCTTTGACTATTAGATGTTAAAAAATTTTTTTTAAGGATTCGTTTCACCATATTAAAATGAGAGTTCGGTTCAAGTAACAGGGTTGAGCTTAAAATGAGGGACAGATTGTTGTTTTTTTATACCTTAAAATGAATCACTAAATAAATGATAATATTCAGAAATGACTTTGTCAAAGCAACAAAATAACTAGGGCTTTACAATGATGGTGAAAACTTGGAGAAATGTTGGGGTTAAGTAGATTAAAATCTTCCTAGAAGTCAAGAGTGCACAGATCTATCTATCTCGTGTAGTTCTAACCTTGGGGATGAGGTGAGGGTTGAGCTGGCAGGCCTGTCTGATGTAGTGTGTGTACATAGATGATCTGTTACCTTGGTGACTAAGTGAGGGTAGAGCTGGCAGGCCTGTCTGATGTAGTGTGTGTACATAGATGATCTGTTACCTTGGTGACTAAGTGAGGGTAGAGCTGGCAGGCCTGTCTGATGTAGTGTGTGTACATAGATGATCTGTTACCTTGGTGACTAAGTGAGGGTAGAGCTGGCAGGCCTGTCTGATGTAGTGTGTGTACATAGATGATCTGTTACCTTGGTGACTAAGTGTGGGTAGAGCTGGCAGGCCTGTCTGATGTAGTGTGTGTACATAGATGATCTGTTACCTTGGTGACTAAGTGAGGGTAGAGCTGGCAGGCCTGTCTGATGTAGTGTGTGTACATAGATGATCTGTTACCTTGGTGACTAAGTGAGGGTAGAGCTGGCAGGCCTGTCTGATGTAGTGTGTGTACATAGATGATCTGTTACCTTGGTGACTAAGTGAGGGTAGAGCTGGCAGGCCTGTCTGATGCTCGCCTCCATCTCCTGGCGGGACTGCAGCTGCACCTGTGACACGTCAGGCTCCTCCTCCACAAAGTGCAGCAGAGACTCCACTTCCCTCCGTGTGAACGACAGCATCGGGTTCAGGTCATCCACCACTCGGTCTGCAGAGAAGAGAAGAGGGATTGAGGGAAGAGAAGGCGTTAGTCTACTACACAAATACAGAGGAGAAGATTGTGTGCCTTTAGACCATCACCAGCTAAATGAAAAGTTATCTGAGTGCGACATGAAACGTGGCATACAGCAAACCCTGGCCATGTATGAAAACGGAATAAATCTGATGTTATTTTTCAACTAAAATTCTAAGAGTGTGGGCCTTCTCAGTTTGTGTATACAGCATAGCTGAAATTGGAGAGGACCGATGTAACGTGTTAAAAAAACAATTATGTCAAAGCACTTTGGCCGTGGTGCGTGTGAAGTAGAGCAGGGATGCATGGAGTGCACTTAGCCTGAGAGGAGTCATGACTTTGCAGAGTCCGACAGAGCTCAGAGAACTGCTGTACATCACACACAATGTTTCGTATGCTAGTGAAGTGGACTGGCCTGGATGAAGTGCAATTAGCAGGGGAGGCTTGGGGTAAGAGTAGACTGCAGTACTGATAGAGGTTCACGTAATAGTAAGCCTAGTAGACTCGGCAGGCCAGTGTATAGTCTGTATGTAGTCAGTGTCTATTCTATTCCATTCTATGTGTTTGTTTGGTTAGCTGGTTACTTACCAGACATGCCCTGCTTGGAGATCTGTCGGTCGTAGATCTTCTTCTCCAGGGTGAAGTCACAGACCAGGCGGTAGATGTGGCAGGGTTTCTTCTGGCCGTAGCGGTATACTCTACACACAGCCTGGGCGTCGTGACAGGGGTTCCAGGAGGCATCGAAAACCACCACGCGGTTAGCCCCAATCAGGTTTACCCCCAGGCAGCCAGCCCTGGGGATGGGGAGAAGCACACGTCACTGACCTGAGGTGTGTATGTTGTGTGTGTGTGAGAGAGAGAGTGTGTGTGTGAATGAGGGATTGTGTTTGTAACAAATGTGGTTTCTAGTGTGACTGTACAGAAGTACGATTATAAACAAATGATAATTATTTCTGCCAGTGTGCTCCTGAGAAGGTCTATTACCTGGTGGAAAGCAGAAAGACCAAGGTGGAGGTGTTGGACGGGTCGTTGAACTGGTTGATGAGTCTCTCTCTCTCGGAGGCAGACGTGCTCCCATCCAGTCCTAAAGAAAGGAACCATAGAAAGAGTCATTCCCCGGTCTCCAACACACAGGACCAAGAACAATGGAGAGATACCAAGATAACCAGCAGGTGGCGATAGTCAATGCAAGTCAATAGGAAAAGCGGCAGCATGGGTTGGAGAGGCTGAATAACAGTTTGTATAGCTACAGTAAAAGACATCACTGGATAAATGGAGTCAGAGACGTGGTGACAGCAGTGGTTGAGACATTTAAGGCAAATGTATAAAAATAAAATACGTAAATATCACATATACATAAGCATTCAGACCCTTTACTCAGTACTTTGTTGAAGCACCTTTGGCAGCGATTATAGCCTCCAGTATTCATGGGTATGACACTACAAGCTTGGCACCTATATTTAGTGAGTTTCTCCCTTTTTTCTTTGCAGATCCTACTCAAGCTCTGTCAGGTTGGATATGAAGCGTCGCTGCACAGCTATTTTCAGGTCTCTCCAGTGATGTTCGATCGGGTTCAAGTCCAGGCTCTGGCTGGGCCACTCAAGGACATTCAGAGACTTGTCCCGAAGCCACTCCTGCATTGTCTTGGCTGTGTGCTTAGGGTCGTTGGAAGGTGAACCTTCGCCCCCAGTCTGAGGTCCTGAGCGCACTGGAGCAGGTTTTCATCAAGGATCTCTGTACTTTGCTCCGTTCATCTATCCCTCAATCCTGACTAGTCTTCCAGTGCCTGCCGCTGAAAAACATCCCCACAGCATGATGCTGCCACCACCATGCTTCACCGTAGGGATGGTATTGGCCAGGTGATGAGCGGTGCCGGATTCCCCCAGGCGTGACGCTTGGCATTCAGGCCAAAGAGTTCAATATTGGTTTCATCAGACCAGAGAATCTTGTTTGTCATGGTCTTTGAGTACTTTAGGTGCCTTTTGCCAAACTCCAAGCAGGCTGTCATGTGCCTTTTACTGAGGGGTGGCTTCCATCTGGCCACTCTACCATAAAGGCCTGATTGGTGGAGTGCTGCAGAGATGGTTGTCCTTCTGGAAGATTCTCCCATGTAACCAGAGGAACTCTGGAGCTCTGTCAGAGTGACCATCGGGTTCTTGGTCACCTCCCTGACCAAGGCCCTTCTCTCCCGATTGCTCAATTTGCCCGGGCGGCCAGCTCTAGGAAGAGTCTTGGTGGTTCCAGACTTCTTCCATTTAAGAATGATGGAGGTCACTGTGTTCTTGGGGACCTTCAATGCTGCAGAAATGTGTTGGTACCCTCCCCCAGATCTGTGCCTCGACACAATCCTGTCTCGGAGCTCTACAGACAATTCCTTCAAACTCATGGCTTGGTTTTTGATCTGACATGCACGGTCAACTGTGGGACCTTATATAGACATTTCTAAAACCTGTTTTCCGCTTTGTTATTATGGGTTATTGTGTATAGATTGATGAGGAACATATCTTTTCTTAATCCATTTTAGAATAAGGCTGTATGTAACGTAACAAAATGTGGAAAAAGGGGTCTGAATACTTTATGTATGTATGTATGTATGTATGTATGTATGTATGTATGTATGTATGTATGTATGTATGTATGTATGTATGTATGTATGTATGTGTAACAGTTTAACTTTACGTCCGTCCCCTCGCCCATACCCGGGCGTGAACCAGGGACCCTCTGCACACATCAACAACTGACACCCACGAAGCATCGTTACCCATCGCTCCACAAATGCCGCGGCCCTTGCAGAGCAAGGGGAACCACTACTTCAACTCAAGGTCTCAAAGCGAGTGACGTAACTGATTGAAACGCTATTAGCGCGCACCACCGCTAACTAGCTATCCATTTCACATCCGTTACATATGTATGTATGTACACACACACACACACACACACACACACACACAAAATACAGTCATGGGAAGCACAAATAAAACATACTGTAGTAGTTGTGGTTGCGGAGCCAGTTTTGGTTGTGGCCCTCTCTGGCACTGCCCGCCGGTATGGGCCTCTTGGCCAAGAACTCCTCGATGACCGAGAGGGTGGACAAACTCTGGCTGCAGGAGACATAGTGGAGAGGGCGATACGGTGAGGAGGGGTCCTTGGAAATTACAGTCAAACTAATTAAACCAGTTGAGATGAGGTTTGTCCGTATATATATGCTACCATTTTACATTTACGTCATTTAGCAGACGCTCTTATCCAGAGCAACATACAGGAGCAATTCGGTTAAGTGGCTTGCTCAAGGGCACAGACGCTAGGCTACCTGCCGCCGGTTAAGACTTGACATGGCAACAGTTGTTTTAAAGCGGCTAAAAGAAAAACGTGTAAAAACTTAAGATCAAAACAGTGAACAAAATAGTAAAACTTGGTCTTGTTTTTGTGCCGACCTGAAGACCAAGATCTTGTCTCCCTTCCTGACGCTCTCGTCGATCAGGTGGAACAGCAGGACCATCTTAGCAGAGTTCTCCAAAATCCCTGGCTTATAGTCAGACATGATCTCCTTCGCCTGCAAAAGAGAGAGCGCGAGAGAGATAAGTCAGTACAGTGTAATTATAGTGCACAGGTAATAACAGGTAATAACCCATTTTCACTGAAACCTATGACAGTATCCATTCTAAATGAGCAGTCCTCAAATTGTTTTCCAAACGGCATAAATCCACGATGACAACCCAACTGCCACTTAAACGGAGTGGAAAACCAAAGGCTTGGCAGTTGGAAAACCAAAGGCTTGGCAGTGTTGTGTGGCTGCGTACCCATTCGTAGGTGATGACCTGATTGGCCTTCTCCTGCAGAGCGTTGAGACTCAGCCCTCCGATGCTGTTGGGGTCCTCCGGAGTCTTGCCCTTCTGGTTGGGGGCGGGGCAGCGGGCGTGGCTGTTGGTGATGTCATCCAGGTCCAGGTCCTGCTCATTGGCCAGATTCTCCTTCTGCAGTGCCTCGTAGAGCACGTCTGTGTGGTTCCAGATCTGGTGCAGGCAAACATTACTACAATATTAGGATGACGTCTGAATGAAATGTGGACATGTATACAGAATATGATATACATGTACTTCACAACGTTTCTTAAATTCCTGTGCATGCCTAAACAGAGACACACACACACCTTGCAGCAGACGCAGAAGGCCTTGAGTGGGTTGAGGCTGAGCCAGCCGCTGTTGCCTGCCTCTCTGAAGCGGTTCATGAACTCTGTGTAAAGGGCCCTCTGCAGGGGCGACAGTCGCACCAGTATCACATGCTCATCCTTGGAGGGGAGCTGGTCTCTCAACACGTCGTGACCACGCCTGGGAACAAACAAACCGAGTTAGACCACAAATCTCTCTGCCATATACTGTGGATCTCCACATTCATGAACAAACACAACCAGACTACAACTAGAATCTCTATTGAAAGTGCTTTTTAGTCCAGGAACAGACTTCATCTGGGAAACTTATAAAGTGTCCCAGAAAAGAGATACTGCACTAGCATCAGTTCATGTGGGTTCTAACCAGCTGCACCAAGCCAGAGATCTCTGTCTCACCTCTGGACAAAGCCCTCCAGCAGGCTATGGAGGACATGACTTCGGTATCTCATCAGTTGGACGTCCTGTGGCGTGCTGTCCACACACTGCCCGTTCAGAATGGGCCTCTCGAACATGTTACTGAACTCCTGCCTGGTACCTAGGAAATCAGGCCTAACAAAGTCCACCATGCACCAGTACTCTATCAGGTTGTTCTGGAGGGGGTATCCCGTGAGGACCACACGCCGCCGGGTACGGATGTTCTTCAGGGCCTGCGAGGTGCTGGCGTGGCAGTTCTTAATGCGGTGGCCCTCGTCACAGATCACCATGTCCGGGCCGGGGCGAGATAGGGCCTTCTCTATGCCTACAGGAGGGTAGAGGAAGAGAGAGGGGGGATGTCAAGTTAACTTCTTATGGATGAGGGGCAGTATTGAGTAGCTTGGATGAATAAGGTGCCCAGAGTAAACTGCCTGCTACTCAGGCCCAGAAGCTAAGATATGCATATTATTATTTGGATAGGAAACACTCAAGTTTCTAAAACTGTTTGAATGATGTCTGTGAGTATAACAGAACTCATATGGCATGCAAAAACCTGAGAAAAAATCCAACCAGGAAGTGGGAAATCTGAGGTTTGTAGGTTTTTAAGTCTTTGCCTATCCAATATACAGTGGAAATTTGGTCCGATTGCACTTCCTAAGGCTACCACTAGATGTCAACAGTCTTAAGAACCTTGTTTCAGGCTTCTACTGTGAAGGGGGAGAGAATAAGAGCTGTTTCAATCAGGTGTCTGGCAGAATGCCATGAGCTCAGTCAGGCGCGCGCCCGTAAGAGCTAGCTGCGTTACTTTTCCTTTCTAAAGACAAAGGAATTGTCCGGTTGAAACATTATTGAAGATTTATGTTAAAAACATCCTAAAGATTGATTCTATACATCGTTTGACATGTTTCTACAAACTGTAATATAACTTTTTTGACTTTTCGTCTGGACTAAGTGTGCCTGCACAAATTTGGATTTGTGAACTTAACGCGCGAACAAAAAGGGAGGTATTTGGACATAAATGATGGACTTTATTGAACAAAACAAACATGTATTGGTGGAACTGGGATTCCTGGGAGTGCATTCTGATGAAGATCATCAAAGGTAAGTGAATATTTATAATGCTATTTCTGACTTCTGTTGACTCCACAACATGGCGGGTATCTGTATGGCTTGTTTTGGTGTCTGAGCGCTGTACTCAGATTATTGCATGGTGTGCTTTTTCCGTAAAACTTTTTTGAAATCTGACACAGCGGTTGCATTAAGGAGAAGTATATCTTTAAGAGCCATTTCAGGTACAATGGTAGCCCTGAAAATGTGTATGTAGGAGTACGATCCAAGCAATTACTTTATGTTCAAATTCATCTATGTGACTCATGTTATCTGAGTCACTCATAAATGGCAGCTGTGAGTCATGCTAAAGTGACGGAGCTACTGTGTGACTTATCGACAGTAACATGGGTTCTAACAAATTAGATCGAGCAAAAGCCTTGTGTGCAGATGGCCTTGCTTTGATGAAAGAAAAGCTGCCATAACTTATGGTCTGAAAAGTTTGAAAGTGCAGACCGTGACCTTTGACCTACTGACCTTTGAGGAGCTCTTGATGCCGGTCCTCTTCGTTCAGGTCGATGACCACCGGTCTTTGGGCCTTCTTGGACTTCTTCCGGCCCGCCACAAAGCTCTTCTTCAGGGACAGCAGGCGATACATCTCATATCCCATCAGGAGCACGCCGCCGTCCCGCGACCAGTCAGAGATCACCTTCGCTCTGGTGGTCGTGGTTCTGAGAAAAGAAGAAGATAGAAAGAAAGAGAGCACAGAGAGAGAGTAGAGAGAGCAGAGAGAACAGAGTAAAAGAGAGATAGCACATCAGTGACAATGTTCGACACATAATAGCACAGCCATTTAGACACATTTAAGTAGACTTGAAGTAGTTACATACTTGGGCGATAGATGAGTCATGTTTGTGCATTTATTTATGAATTTATATTTATTTTTTTACAAACATTTCCCTGGTTCCTGTACAGTAGGGATCATTGACTGATAACTCTGCAACACTGTCTGGTTTGTCTGATGAGCGCGGCCAGGCTTACAGAGAGACTTATTAACACGGGGGAAAACATTATAGAGCCAGCAGCCAAAGACTCAGCTTCACTCACAGAGAGGGAGGGAGCGAGGGAGGGTGAGGGGTCGATAGAGGACAGGATGAGGAACAGCAAGAAAGGGAGAGAAAAAGAGGGATTGAGCAGTGGAAGCGATTAGGTCACTGGGTCAACTGCTATGACAAGCCTGCAGGAGAGCAGTAGTGTGCAAAGCTGTGTGCGATGGAAAGCCACACTCTTGATACACAGCAGTGGAGTACTAGAGACAGATCTTTGGCAGTTGTGTGATGCAGAACACTTTGCAGAAGCAGAGCGAGAGCTATGAGTGAATCATCTCTAGTTCCGCACAAACACAAAACCATGATCAAGCCTAAGAAGGCTTCAGCTTTTAAAGAGGAGGGAGTGGGATATCTCCGTTCCCAGAGAGGACGGGAAACTCACTTGTGCTCGTCGTTCAGGATGTGGACCTTGAAGGTGCGTGGGGAGACCTGGGTGGGGTCCACGTCCACGGGTAGCGCATCAAAGGTCGGGATCCAGAGGTTAAATTCGGCCAGCCAGTTCTGTAGCGTGTTGACCTATATATAGAGAGAAGAAGAGTGTGTGAGAGAGGAAGAGTAAATTCTCAGTCAAGAGACTACAAGCTACATCCAGTATGTACGCAAGTAGGCATTTCACTGTTAGTCCACCCCTGTTGTTTACAAAGCATGTGACGAATAACATTCGATTTGATCCTGATTACAAAGAGAACACCGAACGCAGAGAGAGAACAGAGTACAGGAAGTCACTCACAGGCACGATGGCGAGCACAGTGTGGGCCTGGGTGTGTCTGAGCACAATGTCTATGAAGGAGATGACCTGCAGGGTCTTGCCCAGGCCCATGCTGTGGGCCAGGATGCAGCCGAAGCCCCCGCTGCTCTCATAGCGCTCAAGAGACTCAACCAGGTTATCATAGAGGAAACGGATCCCACCGATCTGACAGAGAAAAGGGGGAGAGAGAGAGAGAGACAGAAGAAGTGGGATCCATTAGATTCAACTCATTAAATTGTTGCATTTGTTTGACTGCATTGTATACAATGGTTCGTCTCCATGGGGTTTCCCAGAGACAGACAAACTTAATTGAAAGTGCTTTTTAGGCTTAATATGGATCAGGGGAACTGTCCCTATTTTAACTGCTAGGCTGCCTGTGTTAACAAGAAAATCCATGTCTGTAATGAGTCAGTTGTACCTGATGAGGTTTGGTGACCCGGGCCAGCTGAGGGGAGAGGAACAGGTCTGCCTCCTCGGTTGGGTGGTTCAGGTTGACCAAGACACGCCCCTGGGCGTCCGGTTGGTTCACAGCGTCGTTTGCGTGGGCGCCGGTCGCCTCGGGTGCCGCCGACCGGTCCTCCTCCTCCTCATTGGTGGACGCGCTGCTGATCTGTAGGGCGTCGTCCTCGTCGGAGCTCAGCTCGATCACGTCTATGGTTGAGAAAGGAAAAAGAGAGACGCAGTGTTTTTGTTAGTATTGTAGATGGAAATGGAGAAACAGTTAATATATATCTACATCAGGGATGGGCAACTTGGCAGCCAAGGTGGGGCCCATTGATCATCAGTTATATTAAAAAGGGCAAATATTTGCCTCCACCCGATGGCAAAATGTGTAGAATTGCAGGAAATGATCTTTAAAATGTAATTTTTTCCCCTCTTCGCTGTCAGGAGGAGGGCCGCTAAAACGTTTTGCTGGTGAGTCACTGCGGCCCCTCATGATGAGTTCTGTTTGTTTGTGGCCCCCACCCACATCAAAGTTTCCCATACCTGATCCATATAATACCCAGTTTCCATTGCATTGTGCAGGTGCATTTTGATCAAAACAGTCATTTTGACCATTATGTTACACAATACTGCCGAACATTTAACATTTAAGTCATTTAGCAGACGCTCTTATCCAGAGCGACTTACAAATTGGAAAGTTCATACATATTCATCCTGGTACCCCCGTGGGTATTGAACCCTGGTCCCCCCGTGGGAATTGAACCCACAACCCTGGCGTTGCAAGCGCCATGCTCTACCAACTGAGCCACACGGGACCACACAAATAAATGAAATATTATATATTTTATTTGTTTCAATAATAAGTGTTTCAATAACACCATTTCTCCAAAAGATGGCATGTGTTTTCACAAATTCTATGAAATTAATGTAAAAAAAAAAAAAAAATTCTGCCATTATATTTGTCTTAGTATCTTTAGGTAAACAAATCTTTAAAAAAGAAGTTCCCACCTGACCTGTCCTCATCTCAAATAGCAACATCAAAACCCCCAAAAATAAAATAATAATATCCATATCTTCTAAACGGCTCTCCACGTCGTCTATATTAAGTGATAAGTAACGTTTGTTAGACTTCAGATGTGGCATGGAGGGGAAGAGAGGGGAGGGCGATAGAGGGCTTATATAAATCTGGTGAATAGGTGGTTATACAAGTTAGATTATAGTAGTGGAGGACGGTTTTACATAACCCTGGGCAGAAATGGCACCACGCTGAGGCTGGCTGGCGCTGAGGCTGGCATTAACCAGGATTAACCAGCTATTTGCTCCATAAACCAACTTCCATTTCTGACAGTGTCACCTTATCTGCCTTCCCTCTTACGCAGGACCCAGCAACACCAGACCGGTCTCTGATGAACCCCCTTCCACCCCGCTGGCTTTAACTGGGAACGGATCTGTTCGGTGTGGATCTATACCCACAAGCAGACTGGTGTGTTTGTGTCTGTGTGAATAAGTGACAGAGTGTGTGTGTGTGTGTGTGTCTGTCATGGCCAGCGGAGGAAAAGCACACGATGCCCACCGGAGATGACGTAGTTCTATACTATAGCGACTCTCCTTCTCTAGCCAGCTAATCCATCTAAGACTGTTCAGAGCCAGTCCCAGTCGATAACTAACCCATACTGCTATTTGGAGCTAATTTCATGAAGTACACTCTACAGCGAGACCATTTCCATTTCCACTTGACATACAGTAAGTATCTGACCCACATTTGATCCCATTTACAAAAACCTGGGGTTCAAAAGGTCATTTCTGTTTATAAGGTATAATGAGCGACATTGAAAGGCTAGAGAAACGGGTCATAACATTACCAAGCATATCAAACATGGCAATCTGGCCATCTGGCGCAGGAGGACCACAGTCAGTCTCTAGTACATGTGCAATAATATGTAATGTGTGACAGACAGAGACCCCCCCCCCCCCCGGGGTCATCTCCATTTTAATGAGCGATACTAAAAATCGGTGTCTCGTAGTGACTGGGGTCTCACCTTCTTTTGGGGCGTGTGCTTCTGTGATCAGAGCCCTGGAGTCGTCCTCGCTGACATTAGTGCTGCTGTAACTGGTGCCCAGGCATATCACATGGTCTCGTTCGGCCACGCTAGCAGACACACTCTGATCTCCTGGAGGGGACCGAGGTAGATATGCAGTGGTTAGTTACCAGAGTGGGTTAAGTATCAAATCAGTACATTGATATTATGATATATTATATTTCAATACAAATACATTTCTGATGACACAAACATTTCTGATTTCACACTCCAGCTATCAATCATGTGTGTGTGTCCTACCTGGAGTGTACTCGGGTAGCAAGGGAACGGGGAAGTGCCCTTCCTTCCTCTGCTGTTCCAGCCTCTGCCGCCTCTCTAGCTCCTCCTGCTGGGCAGCTTTGGTCACCGCCTCCAACTGGTGCTCCCTCAACAGCTTTCTACATCCCAGAGAGAGAGAGAGAGAGAAGTGGAGAGGGAGAGTAGAGATCTCAGAATAGGCCTCAGGCATCCATCTCTGTTATAGGGCCAACAGACTGACTAGAGCGTGCCAGATTGCATGGGGATACAATACATTACTAATGCTGTATGTGTTTAGTGCAAACTCGGTCCTCAGGACAAAAAAAGGTTAAAAAAAACTAAATGTGGGGGTCCTGAGGACAGAGTTTGGGAAACGCTGGTTTAGAGTGTATTTGTGTGCATGTCTGTTTATCGCCGTATGGGTGTTTGAGTATATCTGTCTGTGTGAGAGAGAGCTTTAATAATGTAATAAACACTGGGGAAATAATCCCACTCATGGCAGCATGGTTGACTTGTTGCCAGACTGAGTAATACAGAGATCTTCTTCATTCACTAGAGAAAACCAACGAGACAGGCTAGAGAACACAGCTTTAGATGCACTACGTGTGCTGTAGGGATGATTAAGATCACAAGTTAGTGAATGAATGGTTGAATATCGCTGTTCATTGAATCTTTGAAGTTGGTTAAGGGCCTATATTTGATGTTGCTCTCTATATATGCGAGTTTGGATGTCGTAAGAGGTCAGAGGTCATACCTGATGTTCCTCCTCATGTGTGCGGGTTTGTTGGAGTAGGAGAGGGAGCTCTTTTTGGTTTCCCTCAGGGACCGCGAGGGGGTTTGGCTCTCGGGCCGTGAGGACGGTCGAGAGGGGTGGGACGGCGTCTCCCCCGAGGGTGAGGTAGATGGGGCGGTGCACTGCCATCTCGCAGAGTCCCCTCCCTGCGCTTCATTCTCCGAGCTGAAGGGAGCGCTATGAGGCTGGTCTGTGGAGAGAGAAGGAGGGAGGAGATCATGATATGCAAGACGTAAATCAAGGAAAATGTATGTCGATTGAGTATCTATAAAAGGCGTGCTGTATAACAGGCATGGATTTCTCCATCACTGAAGGAGTGGTATAGACTGATTCAAGAACAGTTTTTTTTTTAAAGACCCAGAAGGATTTATATTTAAGATCCATTGAGACAGTAATCCTTTGTGTTTAAGAGGGAGTAACTTGGTCAGAGCTAGATACGACTCTGTCTGGCCCTCCTTCCCTGCAGACAGGAGGCACCCTGGACTGGATCTGAGGTGCTTATGTAAGAGCTCATAAACATGGAGCACTTATGAAACACTGAGCGCTGGTGCTGGGTTATGGGCAGGGGGGCTTGTGGTGCTTCATGGACAGACCGGTTTAAATCACCAGCTTCGTCAGTCAAAGATACTGCCCACATAAACAGCCCCCCCCCAGTATGAACCACATCTCCACTGTCTCATTGTAGCCAACACTGACAGGCCCAATCCAACCCAATACAGCTCAACCCAGCCCCACCTAACCAAGAGTAAAATAGACACTGCAGATACAGTGCCTTCAGAAAGTATTCACACCCCTTGACTTTTTCACAAAAAATTGTGTTACAACCTGAATTTGAGGAGGTAGGAACACCTGGAGCTTGTTGTTTCATTGAGGTTGCATTCAAAACAGCACCCTATACACGGCACCCTGGTCAAAACAGCACCCTATACACGGCACCCTGGTCAAAACAGCACCCTATACACGGCACCCTGGTCAAAACAGCACCCTATACACGGCACCCTGGTCAAAACAGCACCCTATACACGGCACCCTGGTCAAAACAGCACCCTATACACTGCACCCTGGTCAAAACAGCACCCTATACACTGCACCCTGGTCAAAACAGCACCCTATACACCGCACCCTGGTCAAAACAGCACCCTATACACCGCACCCTGGTCAAAACAGCACCCTATACACCGCACCCTGGTCAAAACAGCACCCTATACACCGCACCCTGGTCAAAACAGCACCCTATACACTGCACCCTGGTCAAAACAGCACCCTATACACTGCACCCTGGTCAAAACAGCACCCTATACACTGCACCCTGGTCAAAACAGCACCCTATACACTGCACCCTGGTCAAAACAGCACCCTATACACTGCACCCTGGTCAAAACAGCACCCTATACACTGCACCCTGGTCAAAACAGCACCCTATACACGGCACCCTTGTCAAAACAGCACCCTATACACGGCACCCTGGTCAAAACAGCACCCTATACACGGCACCCTGGTCAAAACAGCACCCTATACACGGCACCCTGGTCAAAACAGCACCCTATACACTGCACCCTGGTCAAAACAGCACCCTATACACCGCACCCTGGTCAAAACAGCACCCTATACACCGCACCCTGGTCAAAACAGCACCCTATACACCGCACCCTGGTCAAAACAGCACCCTATACACCGCACCCTGGTCAAAACAGTACCCTATACACCGCACCCTGGTCAAAACAGTACCCTATACACCGCACCCTGGTCAAAACAGTACCCTATACACCGCACCCTGGTCAAAACAGTACCCTATACACCGCACCCTGGTCAAAACAGTACCCTATACACCGCACCCTGGTCAAAACAGCACCCTATACACCGCACCCTGGTCAAAACAGCACCCTATACACCGCACCCTGGTCAAAACAGCACCCTATACACTGCACCATGGTCAAAACAGCACCCTATACACTGCACCATGGTCAAAACAGCACCCTATACACTGCACCCTGGTCAAAACAGTACCCAATACACTGCACCCTGGTCAAAACAGCACCCTATACACTGCACCCTGGTCAAAACAGCACCCTATACACTGCACCCTGGTCAAAACAGCACCCTATATACTGCACCCTGGGAAAATGTAACGAGTAAAAAGTACATTATTTTCTTTAGGAATGTAGTGAAGTAAAAGTTGTCAAATATAAACAGTAAAGTACAGATACCCCAAAAAACTACTTAAATATACTTTAAAGTACTACTACAGCTCTTTAACCCAATGACTCAAACCGATGCACCTGGCATCTACTAACATACCCTGTTCAAAGGCACTTACATATTTTGTCTTTCCCATTCACCCTCTGAATGACACATGTCTCAAGGCTTAAAAATCCTTCTTTAACCTGTCCCATCTCCTTCATCTACACTGATTGAAGTGGATTTAACAGGTGACATCAATAAAGGATCATAGCTTTCACCTGGATTCACCAGGTCTGTCCATGTCATGGAAAGAGCTGGTGTTTTTAATGTTTTGTACATTCAGTGTAAATAGAGGTTACTGAAAGGTTGGGCACCAAACCCTTCCCATATGAAATAGGTAATTAAACAATTTAGGGATACGCAATGTAATCCAGAAGGTTGTTGAAAGTTTGTGTAAGTCTACTCGTTGTATATCGGGGCTTTGTCCCTCCGTTACAGCCTAAAATGACCCTTCTGTAGGAAGCAAATCCTTTGTCAATTGCCAGGCATTTTATCAGTCCTGCTCTACATCACCAGTCACTCCCACCTCCCTGCACTGGGTCAAAGGTTAAAAAAAGGGAAGAAAACAGACTGAAACAGAGGTAATTCAGAATACAAATGTTTTCTGTTGCATGCGTTAATGAATATGACCCTGGTGTTAGTGCCAGGGCCAAACCCTTGCAAAAGGAGACTTACAACAAAAAATACATATCTTTCACATTCACAAAGGTTACAAGACAAGGAGGGGGAGTGGTTAGCGTCGTCCAAAATCAAGCATTCGCTTGGTAACAGCAGAGAATCCCCTCCTGGATCAAGAGCCTTGCGGTCTGATATTTCTTTTGTGCGTGCAGCAAACTGTGAGTGGCATTTGAGTTACTTGTATAACTTTATGAGCTAGTAGGTCTGTCCTGCAAATAGTTTACGTCAGAGACTGTATAACATGTTAACCCTGCCCTCGTTAGCATTTTTTTAATGGGGATTTGACATGCACTTGTTAGCATTGCTAACCTTCAGATTACAGATGCTAAGTGGCGTTTGAAAATTGTGCCCCTTGTGTTCAGTGCCGGTATTAACAAATATCCCAGGATGGCACAAGGTCGGTATGAAGGTATGACAATCTGGATACCGCCCAAGCCTAATGTGCGTGACCGGTGTAGTAAGCATGTTTATGCAACAGCCGGCACTAAGCGTATTAATAGCTAGGTCAGTTTTGATTATCAAGATCCTCAATTACCCCAACCCTCCTGCCATCAAGACAAAAGCCCATTGGCACCAGGGGGGGGGGGGGGGGGGGGGGGGGTGATGTGGGATGGTAGGTTAAGGCTTTACCATGTAGACCAAAGCCTCATCGGGCCAAGTTAAGCTAGCCGGCATCCAAACATGAATTTTAACAGCGTCAATCTATATCGTTAAGCGATTCTGGATTACTATTGCTATAGGAGCCTCTGACCAGGTGAGTTGCCAGTGGAGGCACACACACACACCTTGAGGAGAACGTCAGCACTGTCCAACCAAACAGTGGGGACATGATGTTACAGTACACAACCCACTGTTACATAACCAAAATAAAAGTTCCATTCTCCCAACACAGGACCCAGGACCCCCCACCCCCAAAAAAATCTGAATGGTACTGAACAAATCATGGCAATACACACACTCTCTATCTCCCCTGGTTTCTGGGAGCAGGGATGGAGGGGACTAGCCCCATGGCAACGACACTACACACACATCGAGCCGTGGCAGTCGTCCAATCCTAATAGCCGTCCAACCCCAGTAATCCTATTAGAGGGAGGGGCGGTCTGACAAAGGACTGCTGGGATATCAAATAGTAAAACAGCCATGGAGTGAAATGAACCGAGGCAAGGAAATTAACCAGTTATAAAAGTCAAATGACGCAGAATAGGCCTCAGGACCCGACACCACCGACCCTCACCACGGTTTCCTTCCTGGGGACCGGGAGGGGGACAAAGGGCATTCTGAGGGAAACAGTGTACAGCGCTCCCCTGCCACCCCTACAGTACGCCACTAAGCCGTATGTTTGTTTGCTCGGTGGTGTTATTCTGTGTGGAAAATGATGCCGTGCCTAGTTGGAGATGAACAATGCAGTGTACCAAAACAGCATCTCTGGTCTCTCTAAACCCACTAGCTAGTAATCCTCTTCAGAGAATACACAATTCACACTCATTCATAATTCTCCTGCCTGGCTCCATTCCACCAGATTACACAACCACATAAAGCAGTTACAGTACAAATGGGAGAGGGGATACGTTAGACGTCTGACTGAAGAGACTGTCTCTTATCTATAGACATCATTGGACCTGGGGGCGGGGGTCTACTTTGGGGGGAGGGGAAGGGAGGCAGCCGCAACTGGGGTAGTGGGAGGGGGGTCATATTGGAGGCATTTGAGGCAAAAAAAAACAAAACAAAAAAACTGACTAACACACAAAAAGGTCACCACAGCGACGACAGACTACCATTCAACTTTCTGTCACAATTCAGTCCAGAAGCATGGAGAATGCAGACAATTTTTTCCACTTCATGCTCTTTCACATTCATTTGACTCGTATGCATACTGTGCTTCTTAAAGGAGCGTCGCATTTACACACGAAAGCAGACCTCCACTGACTCCCTCCCTCTCTCCTGTTTCCCCTGTGGCTGACTGACTGACCCCTCCTTCGTATAGAGGGGCGTCTTCAAAAAGCCACAGGGTTACACAACTGTGATACACTGGCTTGGCTGTTTATGTAACACTGCTTTACAGGCAGCTCTGGCTAGCGTCACGCGGCTCCCGTAGTACCGAGTACCAAAGACAGTCAATTATCAACCCAGAGTGGCAGTGTGCCCTGGGGAATACCAGGGGGTGCCATGACGACAACAGTGGCTCGAGGTTGTCATGATCTCCCTTGTATGTGCCACTCAGACAATGATTTGTCTAGAAAGAGTAACACTATCTTCACCAATCACTTTTTAACCCAGTGTTTCTCAACCCAGTCATTTTACAAAGTCTATTTGGTCTATACTACCACACTTGATTCAACTCGGCAACTAATCAAAACATCAAGCCCCTGAATGTTGGTGTTGGTATACAGTAAAACCTCAAATAGCCACCTTTGCCATTTAACAGCAAAGAAACACCCGTTTCAAATAAACACCGGATCTAAATTAAATTGTTTACACAGGTTACCATGGACACATCTTTGATATTCCCACAGTCATGTGCATTAAAAAAATAAAAAACATTGGAATCCATCATCGTTGCTAGCCATGGCGACATCAAATTCAAGCTGGCAGTGATCAAATTCGCAGAGCAAAAATCAGGCAAGGCAACAGCCAGGCATTTTGGAATTGATACAAAACAAGTGAGAGAATGACGACGTCAACGTTTGTCTGAGGTAGACCAGAAAAAGGTAAGTAAATAAATACATGCCTGGCTCAAATAGAAGCCCATCTTTAATAAGCGCCGGTTGTGGTCAGTGATGTTTTAATTAATTGAAGTTTTACGGTAGATCAAATATGTGTTGCCATGGATAAAACATGTGAGGAGTTGAGAAACAGTTGAAACTAGGGCTGGGAATTCCCAGGGACCTCACGATACGATATTATCAAGACACTTAGGTGCCCGTACTATATGTATTGCGATTCTCAATATTTATTCTGTATGTACTGCGATTCGATACTGTGATTTTGATGTTCCAAACGTATTGCGATTCGATACCGTGATTTTGATGTTCCAAACATATGGCTCACCATACGTCTGCTCTAGAGAGACAAGAGAGCACGAGGAAATTTGTTTTGATCAGTCACGGAAATAAAAGTGCTGAAAACATGTTCGCTATTTAAAAAGATGGAGAACAAGCTATAGGATGAAAAATAAGCGACTAGCGCTACCTAGCAAATGTTTTTATTTTTACAAATCAATACTTGGGAGTCAGAGTCCAATATAATATTGTCCAAAATAATATTGCGATATGCAACTATCGATTCCCCCCCCCCCCCATCACTGGTTGAAACCACAGGCTTTCAGAATGTCATCTGAGTGGAGTGGACATGTGACACCGATGCTGATCTAGGTCCATAAATGCCTTGAGTGTAGTGTTTCAGAGGCCCTGTTTCCTGGCCTACATATTTGTGTTTGTCATTTTGATACTTTATACTCTGCTGCTGACACTCGCTCTGACCGACAGTTACACAACAGGTCTGCAGGCGGCGCGGGACTAGGCCAACTAAACAGGGGCAGGACGACGTCGCGGACAGTGCGCGCCTGGGGCTGCGAGGACGAGGGATGAGAGACCTCAAGCTGGGTCAGAGGGGGCCTGTGGTAGGCAGGGTTGCCAGTAGCATGTTTCGGGGACGAGCGGGTTACATTTTTTACATTTACATTTTAGTCATTTAGCAGACGCTCTTATCCAGAGCGACTTACAGTAGAGTGCATACATTTTATTACATTTTTACATACTGAGACAAGGATATCCCTACCGGCCAAACCCTCCCTAACCCGGACGACGCTATGCCAATTGTGCGTCGCCCCACGGACCTCCCGGTTGCGGCCGGCTGCGACAGAGCCGGGGCGCGAAACCCAGCCCAGCCTGGGCGCGAACCCAGAGACTCTGGTGGCGCAGCTAGCACTGCGATGCAGTGCCCTAGACCACTGCGCCACCCGGGAGGTTACCACAGCGACTAACGGCCCGCTCCAGTTCCAGAAGACCAGAGCCAGCAGGTATAGGCCGGACACCTCCACAGCTCTTCAACAGGCTCCAGGCTTGGCCTCTGTCACACCAGCTACCAGGCAGCCGTACCAGAACATTTACCAGAGCGAGATCACACCGCAGAATAGAAATGACTAATTCTGCAGATCCCACAAAACACCAAACCAGAATCAGATAAACACAGTGCTTCTGACTGGAGGAAGCCTTTTGGTCTACTAGGAACCGAAAAGAATAAGACCAGGTCTGATTAGGGAAAAGATAAAAATGGAGACATTTGTTTTTACACTGAGAAACACACACACATTTTAAAAAGGGTGAGTGAACTGACCCACTGAAAAAGGAGGAGAAAAATAAAATGGCACTACTAGAGCGGTCTCCCTCTCTCCATCTACGTCAGTTAAAGAGATTATAGAGATTACGCTCAATCCAGCGCACGAGTGAGTTTTATTACAAAAACCAGGGAAGACCCTATGCTCGGCATCACAGCAGCAACACATGTTCCCTGAGCGACTACAGGTCACAGAGCAGGAAAACTGCTGGAAGCTTTTCAGGAGGTTGTCATCAGTTTCACATCAGGCCAAAGGATTTACCAGACAGTCCCTAGCAGGCATTAACCAGAAATTGCAATACGCTTGATTAACTCAAGTGGATATAAATTTCACACGGACCATGTGAGCTCGGAGGAGATTATTCACAAAAGACACAATCAGTACCACCCTAATAGACGGCTTCCTGTGTAAATTCGACGTGAGAAAGGTCAAGATGTGCCAACTTGGAAGATCTCGGAGTGCTGCAGCTGTGAACAAAGAAGGGCTAAGAAAGTGGTCAATAGGCTGCATTGAAATCTATGAGCGCAACGGGTTCTCCCCCTGTCCCGGTGCTTACCACCCTCTGGCAAGGAAGCACAAGAAGATGACCCACTTTCTGTCTCTATTTCTTACTTCTGTTGACACACACAGGCCACCAGTGCAATGATCATGGACTAAGGTAGAGGGAAGCTTACGTAACGGCAGCCTCTGGCCGTTACATAATCCCAAGAACCGCACGTCCCGTACGTCCCGTACACACAATCACAAACACACCTCATCATTCACATACCTAATCATGTACACACCCAATCGTAAACTTCCTACAAAACAGACCGATTTGTACAATTTAGATTCGGCATTCACAAACAAAACCATATGTTCTATTGCCATCAACAACGTATGACAGCCCTTCCCCTAAAACAGTGTGTGTGTGTGTGTGTGTGTGTGTGTGTGTGTGTGTGTGTGTGTGTGTGTGTGTGTGTGTGTGAGCAGCAATTTCAGCAGCCCCAAGCAAGTTGTTCTTGTGTGTTTTACAATTGCTTCCATAGGAAACAACCCTCAGAGACAGAACGTTTCTCATCTTCCTATGAACCAATTGCTATTAAATGAATGTTTTTTGACAGAAAACCTGCGGCTAGGATAGGATTCTAGGCAAACCTGGGCTGGCTCCTCTGTTCTAAGATCGTCAGGAACAGTCGGAAGTGGAGGGGGCTGTGGCGCCATTATCCTAGTGGTGCTTGTGGAAGGGTGGGCAGGCTCTGCACTCGTCGCTGCTGGGCTTGGCGGTGGCCTCGGCAGTTTGATGCTGCTGCTCATTGCTCTCCTTTGGCTTGGTTTGGGTGCTCTGGCGAAGCCAATTTCAGATATCCATCTTGGCAGTGGCAGATTAGCTGGTTTTAGCTAGCTAAATAGGCTAAGGCGAATAACACTAACGCTTTTTACAGGTAGCTAAGAAGCTAACTAACCGCCGTAGTGGTGGGTCGTGAGGCAGAGTTTAGTGAAGCAGCTTCAACGGTAAACTTGACCCGCCCTTATAAATCGAAATAAAATTTTACAAGCTTATTTTACAAGCTCACGTTATTCACTTAGATGAGAAGTGTTTTTTCCCGCTTTAATGGAAACACAAATGAATCATACCTAACCACCCCAGTGACTTTCCATAGCCCCCCCCCTACACACCACAGCACGCTCTTCCCATTGCACCAACCGTTGCACCACTCAATCATTTTAACCTTTTGGACATTAGACCGGTGGAAATCTGTCCTTTGGTCTGATGAGTCCAAATTTGAGATTTTTGGTTCCAACAGCAGTGTCTTTGTGAGACGCTGTAATCATCCGTTCACTTACTCTGCATGTGTGGTTCCCACCGTGAAGCATGGAGGAGGAGGTGTAATGGTGCTAATGGTCTAAATTTATTCAAGGTGACACAGTCTAATTTATTCAAGGCATGCTTAACCAGCATGGCTACCACAGCATTTCGCAGCGACATCCCATCTGGTTTGCGCTTAGTGTGACTATCATTTGCTTTTCAACAGAACAATGACCCAACACACCTCCAGGCAGTTTAAGGGCTATTTGATCAAGGAGGAGAGTGATGAGTGCTGTATCAGATGACCTGGCCTCCACAATCACCCGACCTCAACCCAACTGAGATGGTTTGGGATGAGTTGTACCGCAGAGTGTAGGAAAAGCAGCCAACAAGTGCTCAGTATATGTGGGAACTCCTTCAAGACTGTTGGAAAAGCCTTCCAGGTGAAGCTGGTTGAGAGAATGCCAAGCTTGTGCAAAGCTGTCAAGGCAAAGGGTGGCTGCTTTAAAGGATCGCAAATATATTTTGATTTGTTTAACACTTTTTTGGTTACTACATGATTCCATATATGTCATTTCATTGTTTATGTCTTCGCTATTATTCTACAATGTAGAAAAAGAAAAACCCTGGAATGAGCAGGCGTCTCCAAACTTTTGACTGGTACTGTATATTTTTCAGTTAGGGATTTTTCTCCACGTTAATGATCCCAAGTTCGTTTAAACGTACATACCCTAATAAAAAATTCCCCCATGACCATCTAGAGGTGGCCCCCACTGGGATCACAACACAACTGTCCATCCAATCAACTACCAAAACCAGAGGAATGGACAGAAAGAAGAGGATAACGAGACCGAACCACAGGCTACCAGTAATCACAATCTTATAGAAACAATGTGGCCACATCCCTGTATGATGTGGGCTGTCGTGTATAAAAACATGGTTGTTGTAGTTGACCATATGTTGCTCCTAATGCTGCACCCAGCCAGACTACTACTAGTTTAATCTAACACTAATCCTCCCACTTGTTTAGGTTACCATAGAAACAGTCAATCAAATAGCCCCCAGATCAAAGAAACGGAGTGCTCCCCAACAGGGAACAATATGAGAGTGAAGAGAAAGAAAGGCTAGCGGGTGTCAAACTAATGCATAACTGGGAGCGTTACACAACGCTGTTGCGCACACTTACAAAACAACTCCAATTCACACACAGTAATAACCACAATGTAAAAACACCCTTGTTAAATCATCACCATTTCTCACTCACAACAAATAATCCATCCACACCTCTTTTTCCGGTCATCATTTATTCATTCGAAGTGTCCTCCTCAGACATCACCCCGACGTGCTGCGGTCATAAGGGTGACGCTCGCACAGAGAAGCGGGGTTCAGGGGATCACAGTGGCAGCGGGGATCACCTACCTGTAAAGGTCTCCGACTCTTCCAGCAGCAGCATGCTTAGTCTCCGTGAGTGGTGTGTGGGGTGTCCAGAAAGCGTGTAGAGGGCGTGCAGTTTGCCCCTCTCTGAGCAGTCTCCCTCTCCGTTCCCCTGCTCTGATGGTGAGGAAATAGGTGGTCTAAGTCCGAGTACCGCTGTCTGCTCCCAAACTCACTAACACACTTCCTCTAGTTGAAAAAGTCTGCCTCAAAGCTGTAAGGCAGAACCTATCTTCTTGTTTACCTTTATCTCTATCCTTTTATCTGATGAGATGTTTTTCCTACTGACTTACTGACTGACTTACTGAACCCGTGAGCGGCTGGCAATGCGAGTTGTGAGTCAGGCTCACAGCAACCAGGAAACTACTAAAAACTCCTTACATAAGCTCTCATGCTGGAGCCGGGCCCCTAGTGGGGGGGGGGGGGGGGTCTATGTACGCACATATAGACTATTGGAGGATGGAAAAAAATTCCAAAAGATGCTCAAGCTAAGACAAACTCTCAAAGACTAAGTAGTTAACATAAAAAGTATACCGAAGCCTGACAATATGATAAAACCTCTCTCCACTGCCATTCAGCTCTTGCTAGAGCCAGATTCACCCTTACTCAGGATTTAGACACTTACCCATCACCTCTGTATGAACGATGATATACTCCTACTCTGGAATGGGTTTCATGTCTGTCCTCTTGTCAAGCCAGAGTATCCGTGTCAGCTCTACTCTGCCATGCTGCCCCAGTCTCACAAAGAATAGAGAGCATGGTTCTGTAACCAGGGCCACCGCCACAAAGGACAGAAGGCTATTGGGACCATTATAAAACGCTGAGGCGCTGAAAGCAGCCCGGCCCTGACTGCCAGTCACAAACCCCCCTTCCACCGGTAGCGTCAGTATGTCGTCAGCAGACACCTCCCCCTTAGCAAGGCTGCCTTAGGTAACAGAGGTAAGAGAGTTCATTCGGACAGGGGGAACGAGGGAATGAGGAAAGAAAAGGGGACGTTCAAAACAATGCAGCGGACTTCGATCACGGGACCCTTTCAAACACACACACCCATCCAGCTTACCCAGATCAATTTACAACACACACGTGTGGAGGCTGCATAAAGCAACCCACATCTTTACACTCCCCTCCCCACTTTGTGGAAGAAAGAGCTAGAAACAAGAGAGGGAGGGAGGAGGAGAGGAAAGAAAAGGTAGAACCAGCCCTGTGAAGGTTGCTAGCTTGATATTACATCACTCAAAAACGATCTTTTGTTATTTTCATATGATGTGGCTGGTGACACCATCTTGTAAGTCCAATATCTTGAAAACTTGACCGCTGACATGCAAAACACGGTGAAGCTGTATCAACAGTGGACTAATGGAAAAAAAATACCCAAATATTGTTTCTGAGTGTATTTCCTCTCATCCCAAAGAGTAGGCTGTTTCCCCCATGCTCAACTTTGCAACACTAACACACATTTCCATAGACACGCCTTTACTTTTCTCAAGTCTTTTAGCTCACATTTCTCTCTGTTTACATACTCAGTCTCAGCAAATGAAAGGGAGGCATGGACTGAGTAATTGACACTGATAAACAACATTTCAATCCAAGTCAGAATGTACCCGTTGAGTGACATAGCAAAAGGAAAGCAGGGACAAAACAACGTGCTGGATTTGTTTACTGCTGTACAAAACAGACTTCCCGACTATTTCCAGCAACAGACACACTAAAGAACCACACACACACACGTGCGTGTAACAGGGCTCTAAAGTGGGACCATTTTGGATTGCATTCGCACCTAAATATTTTGCTCTACAACTTGGAATTGTCATGTAGGAGCACGAGATAATAATAGTAACGATTAGGCTTCTCCCTACCGTACTTTAGAGAAGGAAAACAATGCGCATAGTCATTAGCATCATGGTTGTACCATTACTACAGCGATAACGGCTTGTTTCTAACACAAACAGTTCAAAAGATATGACCCGTATTACAGACGCAACATTTTCTTCTTTCTACGGCAGATTGGCTGGCCATATTACATTTTTCCATGGGCCATTTGTTTACGCCTTGTTCAGTCACGTTACGTCAATAGCTAGCTAGCTAACGACCTGGTAACTTTACTAGGAGGCTACATCCGAACGTTTGGGGGCACAGAAAGAAAGGAAAAGGGATAGCTTCTCCAGGAGATCAATGATCATTGCAATGAATGAATAACAGATATCTCGCATGTCTTCACTTACTAACAATGTTCTTAAAGAGACTAACATTTTATGGTAGATTGTGAAAAGCACTATGTAGAAACCTAATATTCCACAAATGTCTGGTATTTGCGTCAACATTTTAGCGTGATATAATAAAATATATTTACAGGGTCACATATTAGTTTCTAGAGCACAGCATGTGCCTCAGAAGTAGCTATAGGCACAATTAGGATATTCCTCAATCGATAAACAATATTTTCTGGTGCTGCTAAATGTTATGTCGTGCTCCTAACTTTTATAAATTGGGAGAACCACTGCTACCAATGAAAATGTTTAATTTAGAGCCCTGATGACAAGTGCAAAACATCGACCACACATAAAACAGCTGTATTCTTTGATGGGGAGCAGCTATTTCGTGACAGTGACAGCGTGACACAGCCTGACACAGTCTGTTCAATCATTAAGTTATCCCCAGGCCCAGCTGTGTCTCCAGTCCCCCATCCCTCTTGTTCCCATCTTCTCTGCTCACCCAGTATCCAGGTCTCTCACACACAACCTGACCCAAAAACAGGAGCTGCTGCTGGGCCGAGAAACCAGCTCTGGGTGTGCTTTCTGCAATTATGAAAAGCCCAACTAGTGCTTGTGAAAGTGTCTTTTGGGGCATTTAAATAAAACAAAATCTGCCACCGAATAATGCAGAGGACTTACACGTGTGTGCGCTTGTCT
The DNA here is from genome assembly GCF_016432855.1 of Salvelinus namaycush. Lineage (NCBI taxonomy): Eukaryota > Metazoa > Chordata > Actinopteri > Salmoniformes > Salmonidae > Salvelinus > Salvelinus namaycush. Next base: position 35,414,595 of record NC_052320.1, on the reverse strand, counting down.
GAACAATTTGCACATCCATGGCCTCACAATATATATAAAACACGTGAACACACACCCTTGACCTTGTACAGAGCCTCCGCCTGGTCTAGTCTCGTCAACAGGATATTGTCAGCTGCTCTCAGCCACCCTCGACTATTTGTTTCAAAAGTTTAACCAACGGCTCCTGTTGTTCACTGGACTGTGGTGCATATGCTGCAGCTCTGTGCTGCTCCACAGGAACCAGGGGGTGGGGATGCCTGTACACCCTGCTCGTTTGCTCCTCTCCCTCCATGCCTGCAGCCTGTCCTCCTGCTTCACACAGACAGTCACTCTATACTTTGTTTCTGGCAAACCTTTTGTGTCTGTCTGACCTCCGCTGCCACCCTACCTGTACATTTCCACTGCCTCAATGTGTGGCTGTTGTTGTTTTGAACTGTATGTCTCAGCTGGGTGAGTAGGCAGTGAAAAACATTTAAAACTATGGGAGCCGGGCCTGGTTGCATAAAACATTCTAGGGGACAGGGTTCAGGGTACACAGAGAGGGAAAGAGGGCCACAGCACAGGGGGAAATGGGCACACCTCACAGAGCTGAGCTCTCACACCAACACAAGGGAACTAAAGACAGACGGGGAGAGGGATGGGAGGAAAGAAAGAGGAGAGAAGTGGGAACGGAACTTCCCGTGGGAGCGTTGTGAAGGTATCGTAGCAAAAGGGTTGGTCAAGAAGACAAAACAGGGATACAGAGAGAGGGAGAAAAACAAGTATGCTCACGACTTTGAGAAAGAGAAAGGGGGGGAGAGAGCGCCCAGGCTCCGGTTGTTATGGCGACAGTAAAAGCGCAGAGAGCGGGTGGCATGGGTGACGGTGCTCTGTGACTATTACCCGAGAGAGAGGAAAGGAAGGAGGGAGGGGAGGGAGAAAGAGCACAAAATACACTTCAGAGCCCAGATTAAATATGCTCATTCAAGTAACATAGGAGAACGAACAGTTAATTGGCCAGCATGCATGAGTCAAATGGTAACATACAGACTGTTGCTGCCCCAATTATGACAAACACATGCATTAAGCTCCCTCTCTCTCTGTGTGTGTGTGTGTGTGCGCGTGTTGGCACAAAAAGAACATAACAGGAAATCTGTCACGTTAGTTACATGGCCCCAAAAGACACCATGTTCTCTGTGATGCGCCATCTTCCATGGTCTAAGATAGATATCATCAACACGTTGGACTGCTTGTAAGTGGTGTACTTGTAAGTGGTGTACTTGTAAGTGGTGTACTTGTAAGTGGTGTACTTGTAAGTGACGCTCTGCTTTTTTGACACCACACACCAAAAAGCAAGTTCTGCAGGCTCTAGTTTTGTCTAATCTTCATTATTGTCCAGTCGTGTGGTCCAGTGCGGCAAGGAAAGACCTAGTTAAGCTGCAGCTGGCCCAGAACAGAGCAGTACATCTTGTTCTTCATTGTAATCAGAGGGCTGATATGAATACTATGCATGCCAGTCTCTCTTGGCTCAGAGTTGAGGAGAGACTGACTGTCACTTTTTATAAGAAACATGAATGTGTTGAAAATCCCAAATTGTTTGCATAGTCAACTTACACACAGCTCTGACACACACACTTACCCCAACAGACATGCCACCAGCGGTCTTTTCACAGTCCAAAAATCCAGAACAATTTAAAGAAAGCGTAGAGTATTATATAGAGCCATTATTGCATGGAACTCTGGTTCCATCTCATATTGCTCAAATAAACAGATAAAGCAACACCTCGACACAACGCCTCTCCCCTATTTCACCTAGATAGTTTGTGTGTATGTATTGATATGTAGGCTGTGTGTGCCTTTAAAAACAAATATGTTTTTCTGTCCTATTCTGAGCTATTCTTGTCTATTAATGTTGAGTATTATGTCATGTTTCATGTTCTGTGTGGACCCCAGGAAGATTAGCTGCTGCTTTTGCAACAGCTAATAGTTATCCTAATAAAATACCAAAATACTAAAGATGGTGTGGAATTTTAGGCCCAATTCCCAGGCTCATACAGCTACAGCTGAATGGCAACATGATAGTTGATACATATATCATGTGGCTCAGAAGGCTATTTTGAGAACGTTTTCATATTTAGTTAAAGAAAGAGACTGTGCCGACCTCAGGGTACATGATATGTTATGAACGAGGTCAAGAACCTTGCCTGCGGCTTGGAGACCTTTACGGTATACCAGTGATTTTTCCAGGAAATGTTTTAAATGTTTAAACACAAGCAATTCTGTTTTCAAAATGGCACCAATCACTTTTTAAAGGTGTGTCCTGAAAGTGTATTTCTGCACTACACTGACTAGAAGCCACAATAAAACAACTCTACTGAATCATGTTTAGGGTTCCAAAATTCTGGTTAACTTTCCCAAAAGTCAGAGATTTCCCAGAAATCCCAATTGGAAGATTCCCGGAATCAAGAAGGAATAAGCAGGAAATCTGGAATCCTCCGACCAGGATTTCAGGACAAACATGGGAATTTGGGGGATGTAAGTAGAATTACGCAACCCTAAGCACGTTGAATGTCATGTTGTCGTGTCGAAGCTGATGGGTCAGTGCAGCACCTGCTTGCGGCTATATGGATAGATATCTGGTAACCAAAAGACAGGAATAAAAGGAAATTAGACAGAGTTAGTATGGAAATGGTAGAGGGAGGGAGTGATCCTCACTTCACCGGGCCTGCCGTTGGTACTAGTGACCTTAATCCTACAGCAATACGTTAATATGTTAACACCCAGACAGGCTTGGGCATAGAGCAGACGGGGAGTAGGGTTACGTAATGTGTACATATGTCTGATGTATGTGTGTCAGAGTAAGTAGGAGTGTGAGAGTGCATAAGTCCAGACACTGAGCAGAGCTAAAGTACAGTAGCTGGCCTACATGTTGAGTAGTTATGGGGGGCATATTATGGGGGGCATATTTTTTTATAGTTACATATCGGGATATAATGTTTGCGCTAGTTGGGAATACCTGTACCAAACCTCCAGTATTTTCCCTTCATAGTTTGTTCTCCGTCTTCTTTTTCGTTTACAGCACTTTTATTTCCCTGACTGATCAAAACTCGTTCTCTCATGTTCTGGTCTCTCTGCAGCAGACATATGGTGAGAGGTATGTTTACTACCTCGAATCGCAATAGAATCAAAGTAAAGAACAGTAATACACATCGTATGCGCACCGAAGTATCGTGAAATATCGTATGGTGAGGTCCCTGGAGATTCCCAGTCCTAATGTTGAGGGCAATCCATTTTCCTGACTGTGAATTAACTATTTCTAAAACAAAACATGACAAAGAACAGAACACACAGACAAACTATTATTAAACCTAACCCTGATGCTTAAGGTCGCTGTGCGTGTGTGCGCGCCGCAGTAGAGCTGTGCTGTACGGCTGAATGAGGCGTAGCTGCGCAGACACAAAGAGAATGGGAGGAGGGCTGTCTCTCATAAGGCAGTGTCACAGTGACATAGACAAAAACGGCCGTGTGAATGTCACCACAACCCAGGGAGTGAGCAGCACAGAGAGGGTAGGAGAGGGAAATAACTGCCCAGAGTGGGTGAAATTGCACTTTGGTGATGAAATTCAACTTACTGATGTTTAAACTGCATTCAAACAAGACAAATATGATTATTCACGGTCTGAAACTTTCAGTGGGGTCTTTCTAACAGTGCATTACCAGTATATCCAAAAAGTCAGATTTCGTAACCTAATTCATGCGACAATAAGCACCGAGCTGTTGACAGAGCGGTGCAGCTTTCTCGCAGGAACTTTTAGGATTTGACATGTTTTCCATTTTCCATGAGCCTGTAAGGTAGCCTTTATTCTCGCACAGCATCCAGCCTAGCTGACGCGATGCTGGGCAATTTTCCTTCAGTTTAACCACTTTTTTCTCTCTGGCCTCCATTGATTTAGTCACCTGAATTTGAGCCATCATACAAGGGTAAAAACTCCAATAACATTTGAACGGATTATGACAAAGACATGAGGTTTGGACCATTGGTTTTTACCTATTTTACCCATTGGTCAAAATATGAATATTTCATTGGACACCCTACCCTCTCTCTCATAGGTATGAGCACGGTTAATTAATTAAGAGAATATCCAAATGTAGACGTTAGTATTCGACTTTGATTACTTGCCAGAGTATATATGTATTTTTTAAACAAACGATGAAAAGGCTTTTCCTGAATTAAATAAACATGACATTGCTACATACAGTGCATTCCGAAAGTATTCAGACCCCTTGCCTTTTCCCACATTGTTACGTTACAGCCGTATTCTAAAATGGATTAAATTACATTTTCCATCAATCTACAACCAACACCCCATAATAAAGCAAAAACAGGTTTTTAGAAATGTTTGCAAATGTATTCAAAATAAAAAAACAGAAATGCCTTATTTACATAAGTATTCAGACCCTTTGCTATGATACTTGAAATTGAGCTCAGGTGCATCATGTTTCCATTGATCATCCTTGAGATGTTTCTAGAACTTGATTGGAGTCCACCTGTGGTAAATTCAATTGATTTGGACATCTTCCATTTCAGAATGATGGAGGCCACTGTGGTGTTGGACCTTCACTGCTGCACAAATGTTTTGGTTCCTTTCCTTAGATCGGTGCCTCAACAGAATCCTGTCTGGGAGCTCTACGGACAATTCCTTCAACCTCATGGCTTGGTTTTTGCTCTGACATGAACTGTCAACTGTGGGACTTTATATAGACAGGTGTGTGCCTTTCCAAATCATGTCCAATCAATGAAATATTCCATGGGTGGACTCTAATGAAGTTGTAGAAGCATCTCAAGGATGATCAATGGAAACAGGATGCACCTGAGCTCAATTTCGAGTCTCATAGCAAAGGGTCTGAATACTTATGTAAATAAGGCAAAAAAAAATGTTTTTAATACATTTGCCAAAAATTCTAAAAACCCGTTTTCACTTTGTCATTATGGGTTATTGTGTGTAGATATATTTGTATTTATTTAAATCCATTGTAGAATAAGGCTGTAACGTAACAAAATGTTGAAAAAGCCAAGGGGTCCGACTACTTTCCGAATGCACTGTATCTTGTAAAACTGGGAATTTGTTCATTTGATATTCACGTTTGTTTTATTACCTATTGAATTGCCTCATTCAAGACACAAGTATGTCCCGAAGTTGGAGGATTTATTGATCCCCTCGTCACTTTCTGGAAGTCACCCTCTGAGTTCCGTTAGCAACACGTGCCAACGGAGGACCCTCCGAGCGAGTTGGTAGGGGCGAGGGGGTGGTTTGGGATTCACTGTTTCGCTACAAGGATTCAGTCTGGTGAAGACCGGAAGATAGAGCCCTCAACGTTTCGCCAAACCAACCAGGGTTGGTTTTGTTGATGACAAACACAAAGCACTGTTGTTGACAGGCTTCAGTTCAGTCGGCATTTCTTTACTCAAGCCAAGGCAGTTAGTAGTAAGTAGCTAGCTACGTTAGCTAACATGTTTTTGTCCTGGTGCTCGATGTGCATTTCTCTGGAAAGGGGGCTAGTCTTTGTTTAACTTCCGCAAAATGCGGTGCTGTGGCTTGTTTTCGGATTGGTTGAACATGATCCAATCGCTTTCTAATTTGTTTTGTGCAATCCCTCTCGGGCAGACTGATAGCCTTGTAATTACCAGATTGCTGCTGCGCTAAGGGAGCGCACCAAATAGCCCAAAATAGCCTTGCTAGCTGGCTATCGTAACTAGCGTCTTTACATCGACTTGATGCAGTCAAGACATGCACTACCAGATGGTATGATAACTTATGAAACAGTAACACGTTTGTCTAACCACCCGACCCCTCTTAAAGCAGAACAGAGTTCCGAGAGGATTCATCTCCTGTAAAGTCATGCTACCAAAGACTACCCCGAAAATCTGTGTAAATGCTGCCAGGTACAGACAATAAGAAAGGGGAACACACGGACGCACACCACTGAGAAGATATGACTGTAGGTTTTCAAACAACTTTCATTAAATCAGTTCAATATCATTCCTGGTCACTTGCACCTCTTCAATGACAAGTATTTTCCTCCCATTATAACCCGTTGTATAGGCATCTTAGTTGACCCTTTCCATGCCAGATATAATATCATTGGACCGTAGCATATGGAATCATATCATCTCTACTCATGGAATTTATTTACACAACATTTATCAGTATGCGTGTGTGTCTTTCAGTTTCCACCTACCGGGGACATCATCTTCATCCTCTCCATCATTCTCATCCTCCTCCTCACTGTTGAGGCAGTGGGGCTCCATGTGTCTCCCCGAGGTCTCCTCGTCAGACATGGTGTCCCTCAGTCACCCGGGGGCATTACCTAGGCATCCTCACACAGGCCATCTGCAACACACACACTTCTTATTTGGACACTGCTTTTGCATAAAAAATGTAGCCTACAGTTATTCGATTTTTGTTCTATGTCTTACAGTGCAAAAAAAAAAAAAAAAAAAATTGAACACACACACTACCTTGACAATCTCGCAGAGAGACAACTGATAACATTCAGAATTGCCAATGCATAACTCAAAGCAGTCTAACAATACCATTGAAACTAGAGCCCGACCGATGCATCATTTCACTGATACCATCTGCCGATAACCGATATTCAATAAAAAGGATTTTGAAAAATGGAATCTCATGCTATCTGAAAACTTGTCATTGTCACAATGTAAGAAATCCACATTTGAAGCATACAGTGGCTTGCGAAAGTATTCACCCCCTTGGCATTTTTCCTATTTTGTTGCCTTACAACCTGGAATTAAAATAGATTTTTTGGGGAGTTTGTATAATTTGATTTACACAACACTTTGAAGATGCAAAATATTTTTTGTGAAACAAACAAGAAATAAGACAAAAAACAGAAAACTTGAGTGCATAACTATTCACCCCCCAAAGTCAATACTTTGTAGAGCCACCTTTTGCAGCAATTACAGCTGCAAGTTTATTGGGGTATGTCTCTCTAAGCTTGGCACATCTAGCCACTGGGGTTCCGCTAGTGTACAGCAATCTTTAAGTCATACCACAGATTCTCAATTGGATTGAGGTCTGGGCTTTGACTAGGCCATTCCAAGACACTTAAATGTTTCCCCTTAAACCACTCGAGTGTTACTTTAGAAGTATGCTTAGGGTCATTGTCCCGCTGGAAGGTGAACCTCCCAGTCTCGAATCTCTCCCTCAAGAATTTTTATGTATTAGCGCCATCCATCATTCCTTCAATTCTGACCAGTTTCCCAGTCCCTGCCAATGAAAAAACATCCCCACAGCATGATGCTACCACCACCATGCTTTGCTGGGGATGGTGTTCTCGGGTTGATGAGAGGTGTTGGATTTGCGCCAGACATAGCGTTTTCCTTGATGGCCAAAAAAGCTCAATTTTAGTCTCATCTAACCAGAGTACCTTCTTCCATATGTTTGGGGAGTCTCCCACATGCCTTCTGGCGAACACCAAACGTGTTTGCTTATTTTTTTCTTTAAGCAATGACTTTATGGCCAACTCTGTGGAGTGTATGGCTTAAAGTCATCCTATGGACAGACACTCCAATCTCCGCTGTGAAGCGTTGCAGCTCCTTCAGGGTTATCTTTGGTCTCTTTATTGCCTCTGATTAATGCCCTCCTAGCCTGGTCTGTGAGTTTTGGTGGGCTGCCCTCGATTGGCAGGTTTGTTGTGGTGCCATATTCTATCCATTTTTTAATAATGGATTTAATGGTGCTCCGTGGGATGTTCAAAGTTTGATATTTGTTATAACCCAACCCTGATCTGTACTTCTCCACAACTTTGTCCCTGACCAGTTTGGAGAGCTCCTTGGTCTTCATGGTGCCACTTGCTTGGTGGTGCCACTTGCTTAGAGGTGTTGCAGACTTTAGGGCCGTTCAGAACAGGTGTGTATATATATATACTGAGATCATGTGACACTTAGATTTCACACAGGTGGACTTTGTTTAATTAATTATGTGACTTCTGAAGGTAATTGGTTGCACCAGATCTTATTTAGGGGCTTCATAGCAAAGGGGGTGAATACATATGCACGCACCACATTTCAATAATTTAAAAAAATAGTATTTTTTTTCATTTCACTTCATCAATTTGGCCTATTGTTCTTTACATGAAATCCAAATAAAAATCCATTTAATTTACAGGTTGTAATGCAACAAAATAGGAAATCTGCCAAGGGGGATGAATACTTTTGCAAGGCACTGTATTTCTTGGACAATTGCTTGTGTATGGCAATTTGAGAACTTTTGTGGACAAATTACACTTTCATTTCCCCCACTGTAAAACAGTATATCGGCAGATATATCGGTAAGTTGTTCCCACCCAAAAAAATCTGAATCGGACCCAGTGCTAGACTTTGGCAGGAGCTCACCGGAACTGAGTACCGGCACCTCAAATTTTCTACTGCTTGAGTTCCTGGACCTCTAATAAAATATCTCAAAAGTGTTGTGCAGTTACTGCACCAAAATATAAAACAGTACCGGCATCCAAAATGAGTACCAGCACCTATTTTAGACCAAGTCAAGCACTGATCGGACCCCCCAAAAAACATAGGTTGGGCTCTACATAAAACATTGACTTCATTATCACACGTGCCTATATCAACAACCAAACATCTCCTCCCATCTTCAATGTTTCCAATAAACAACAGTCACTGAGGATTCCCTGGGTTTCATCAGGGGAACATGGTGGACTTTCCAAGAGGGTGGATCAGAGGTAAGGTGCAGGGGATCATTCATACCCCAACCCTGTTGTCTTTATTTTTTCTCCAGCCCCCCCCCCCCCTCCTCCCTTCTCTCCTCCAACACCTCTCTCTTCCTCCATCTTTCCCTCTCTCATTCCACCCCCTTTTCTCTCACCAGTGGTTAGGAGGACCCTCCAGTGATCAGCCATCTCCACTCTCCTCTGAACTTCATCTCCAGCACCACTGATTCCTCCTGATTCTCATTTCCCCCTCTTCAGTCTCAGTACTACCAGTCTCTCTGGCTGCCTCCTGGCTGCTTACATAACTATTTAATTTGCTGGTTTTAAGAATTAAGCTTTCAGATAGCTCTTTGTTGACTGTTGCTGGGTGTTATCATCCACCATCAGCACCGGCCTGTACCATACCCTCCCTAAGCTCTCACCTGGCCCCTTACACTAAGTCTGAATATGTCCTGCTAGGTGACCTACACTGGGACATGCTTAAACCCCCTGATAAAGTCTTAAAACAATAGGACTCCCTAAATCTCTCAGATTGTTATCAGTCCCACAATAATCCTGATAGGCATCAGTCCGGTGTTTTCTGTAATGACCTTAGTGATCACTGTTTTTTGACTGGCTCTTGTTCAGGCAAAAATGAGAAATAAGTGCACTCAGGCTATCTGGAAGGCCAAAGTGTGTTACTTTAAGGAGCAGATCTGTCTCTGTGGGTCTAGCCCCAAGAAGTTCTGGAAAATGGTGAAAGACCTGGAGAATAAATCCTCCTCACAGCTGCCCATGTCCCTTAATGTTGATAATTTGTTGTTACTGACAAGGAGCGTATGGCTGAGCTCTTTAATCAACACTTCATTAAGTCAGGATAACTATGACACAGCCATGCCTTCTTGCCAGCAACATTTCCTCATTTCCCAGCCCTTCTAATGCAACTAGCCCTGATGCTCCTCCCTCTTTTTTCCCCTGCCCTGCTACACAGTTTCTTCCTGCAGGCGGTCACTGATTCTGAGGTGCTAAAAGAGCTCCTTAAACTTGGCCCCCCAAAAATATCTAGGTCAGATGGTTTAGTTTAGGGATGCACGATATATCAGTATTGGCCTATATTAGCTAAAAATGTAACACAGAACTAGAGCTACACAGAACTAAAGCAGAAAAATACTAAGCACACACATCCAACAACTAAACAAGTTGAAGTCGAGCAGTCATTTGAAAGAGCAAGAACATTTTAGCGAGAACTCGCAGGCGAAAAACATTAACACCAAGATAATGGAATTCATTGCCCTTAACAATCAACCGTTCTGTCGTGGATGATGTTCGCTTTTGTCGACTGGTCGAGCATCGGTACACACTACCAAGTAGGCTCTATTTTTCAGATGATGTCCTACCGGAGTTACACAGTAATGTTGAAACGCATATCCATGAGCTACTTGCTATGGGTGTCACTGCAATTAGCTTCATGACTGATATTTGGACCAGCGATGTCAGCCCCATGAGCATGCTGAGTCTGACAGCACAGTGGGTCGACGAGGATTTGGTACTGAGGAAAGCTGTATTGCATGTTCAGGAATGTGCTGGTTCTCATACCACTGCTGCCATTTCAATGACATTTGAGAACATGAACACACTCCTAAGCTCCATTCGAAACAACTGACTGGAGAAATAAGCTCATCAACTGCGTTTGCAGCAGACGAGATACCCTCGGTCATGGCTAGGGTTGCACATTTGGGGGAATATTCAGAGGTGGAAACTTTCTGTGGGAATTAACGGGAATATGGGAATTAACGGAAACATATGCAAATTCATAGTAATACCATTTAAATGTAGATATATGTGCCATATATGGAGACAGAAACAGAAACCTTTTACCTTATCATAAGTAGACAATTGCAAATGATTAAATCCTTCCAATAGAAAAAAAAATGTAGTTACGAATTGAACTTTAATTAAATGAGTTGACTTCACATGGGATGATTTCACTGAACAACAAAAGGGAATATTGAACGATCCCCAATGATCCATCGCATCTCCCAAAAACGTTTTCAACATACATCTGTAAAATTATTGTATAGAAACTAAAGCTTTGGTTGTCTTCCATGTCTTCTCTCTGGACCTCCTCAATGTCCACCTCTTGAACATCAGACTCTGAGGCCTCATCTTCACTGTCACTTTCCAACCTCGTTGTCAAGCTCAAAAAACCTCAAATTTGCCCGGATGGCCACCAATTTTTCAACCCTTGTATTGGTCAGCCTTTTGCGTGCTTTGGTGTGTGTGTTCCCAAGCAAGGACCAGTTGTGCTCTGAGGTGGCTGATGTTGGTGGGATTTGGAGGATGATGGAGGCAACAGGGGAAAGAGCCTCAGATCTACAAAGTCTCTTCCACCAGGTGGCTGATGAGATATGTTGGCACGACTGCCATATTGCATCTCCATCCCAAAGCCCTGGCGAGAGGCGGTAGTGATGACACCATAGGCCTTGTTGATCTCTGCACCAGACAGGATGCTCTTGCCTGCATACTTGGGGTTAAACATGTACGCTGTGGCGTGTATGGGCTTCAGAACTGCAGTTTCCTCTGCTTGGTGCAACAGTGAAGTGGGCAGGGCAGTACAGGTTTCTTCTCTTACATCTGCAAGCAGAGTCTGAACATCAGACAGGATGGCATTGTCCCCCTCAATACGTGCAATGGCTACTGCTATAGGTTTCAGGAGTTTCAGGCTGCTTACCACTCTCTCCCAAAATACATCATCCAGGAGGTTCTTTTTGATGGGGCTGTCCATATCAGGAGACTGTGATATGGCCATTTCTTGGAGAGACTCCTTCCACTCCATGAGACTGTCAAACATGATGCTAACACCACCCCAACAGGTGTTGCTGGGGCAGCTTCAATGTGGTGCTCTTATTCTTCTCACTTTGCTTGGTGAGGTAGATTGTTGCTATAACTTGATGACCCTTCACATACCTAACCATTTCCTTGGCTCTCTTGTAGAGTGTATCCATTGTTTTCAGTGCCATGATGTCCTTGAGGAGCATATTCAATGCATGAGCAGCACAGCCAATGGGTGTGATGTGAGGGTAGGACTCCTCCACTTTAGACCAAGCAGCCTTCAAGTTCGCAGCATTGTCTGTCACCAGTGCAAATGCCTTCTGTGGTCCAAGATCATTGATGACTGCAGCTCATCTGCAATGTAGAGACCGGTGTGTGTTGTCCCTTGTGTCTGTGCTCTTGTAGAATACGGGTTGAGGGGTGGAGATGATGTAGTTAATTATTCCTTGCCCACGAACAGTCGACCAACCATCAGAGATGATTGCAATACAGTCTGCTTTCTCTATGATTTGCTCGACCTTCACTTGAACTCTGCATCTAGCAAATTAGTAGGTAAAGCTTGTCTGGTTTGAGGGTTGTATGCTGGGCAAAAAACATTGAGAAATCTCTTCCAATACACATTGGCCTGTGAGCATCAGAGTTGAATCAGTTGCATACACAGATCGAGCAAGACATTCATCAACATTTCTCCGACTAAGTTCCTCCATTGAGTCCCCCAAAAAATTCTGATTCCAGGAGGACAATGAGCTGTTGCTATCGATAAGGTGTCTGATTCATAATTTTCACCTCAAATAGAAGTAGAGGGACTTTTGTCAGAGGTTGCTTGTTGTGGGCGCTGAGGGAACTTTATGCACTTGGCCAGATGATTCTGCATCTTTGTTGCATTCTTCACATATGATTTGGCACAGTATTTGCAAATTTACACAGCTTTTCCTTCTACATTAGCTGCAGTGAAATGTCTCCACACATCAGATTGTGCCTGTGGAATTTTTCTGTAAAGATTAGAAAAAAATTAGTAAAACAAATACAATTCCATGTACAGATAAATAGTTAAGCAGTTAGATTAACGACTAGGCTACCTGCCGCCCCTTACAAAGGAGTTGTTTAGAGTGTTGGACTAGTAACTGGAAGGTTGCAAGATCAAATCCGAGCTGACAAGGTAAAAATCTGTCGTTCTGCCCCTGAACAAGAAAGTTAACCCGCTGTTCCTAGGCCGTCATTGAAAATAAGAATTTGTTCTTAAGTGACTTACCATGTTAAATATGGGTAACATAAAACAAGATTTTTTAAATAAAATGAAACATGTATGACAACAGGTGAATTAACACTCAGCAGGCTCAGGCAAGCTAAAACCCACATGGTAGCAAAACTAACTAGCAGAAATTGTTAACAAGTTAGAAATGATTTAAAACACTTTGCTGTAGGCTACTATTTACTAGTTAACAAAAAATCATGTATATGTCATAAAATACACTGCTCAAAAAAATAAAGGGAACACTAAAATAACACATCCTAGATCTGAATGAATGAAATATTCTTATTAAATACTTTTTTCTTTGCATAGTTGAATGTGCTGACAACAAAATCACACAAAAATGATCAATGGAAATCAAATTTATCAACCCATGGAGGTCTGGATTTGGAGTCACACTCAAAATTAAAGTGGAAAACCACACTACAGACTGATCCAACTTTGATGTAATGTCCTTAAAACAAGTCAAAATGAGGCTCAGTAGTGTGTGTGGCCTCCACGTGCCTGTATGACCTCCCTACAACGCCTGGGCATGCTCCTGATGAGGTGGCGGATGGTCTCCTGAGGGATCTCCTCCCAGACCTGGACTAAAGCATCCGCCAACTCCTGGACAGTCTGTGGTGCAACGTGGCGTTGGTGGATGGAGCGAGACATGATGTCCCAGATGTGCTCAATTGGATTCAGGTCTGGGGAACGGGCGGGCCAGTCCATAGCATCAATGCCTTCCTCTTGCAGGAACTGCTGACACACTCCAGACACATGAGGTCTAGCATTGTCTTGCATTAGGAGGAACCCAGGGCCAACCGCACCAGCATATGGTCTCACAAGGGGTCTGAGGATCTCATCTCGGTACCTAATGGCAGTCAGGCTACCTCTGGCGAGCACATGGAGGGCTGTGCGGCCCCCCAAAGAAATGCCACCCCACACCATGACTGACCCACCGCCAAACCGGTCATGCTGGAGGATGTTGCAGGCAGCAGAACGTTCTCCACGGCGTCTCCAGACTCTGTCACGTCTGTCACATGTGCTCATGTGCTCAGTGTGAACCTGCTTTCATCTGTGAAGAGCACAGGGCGCCAGTGGCGAATTAGCCAATCTTGGTGTTCTCTGGCAAATGCCAAACGTCCTGCACGGTGTTGGGCTGTAAGCACAACCCCCACCTGTGGACGTCGGGCCCTCATACCACCCTCATGGAGTCTGTTTCTGACCGTTTGAGCAGACACATGCACATTTGTGGCCTGCTGGAGGTCATTTTGCAGGGCTCTGGCAGTGCTCCTCCTTGCACAAAGGCGGAGGTAGCGGTCCTGCTGCTGGGTTGTTGCCCTCCTACGGCCTCCTCCACGTCTCCTGATGTACTGGCCTGTCTCCTGGTAGCGCCTCCATGCTCTGGACACTACGCTGACAGACACAGCAAACCTTCTTGCCACAGCTCGCATTGATGTGCCATCCTGGATGAGCTGCACTACCTGAGCCACTTGTGTGGGTTGTAGACTCCGTCTCATGCTACCACTAGAGTGAAAGCACCGCCAGCATTCAAAAGTGACCAAAACATCAGCCAGGAAGCATAGGAACTGAGAAGTGGTCTGTGGTCACCACCTGCAGAACCACTCCTTTATTGGGGGTGTCTTGCTAATTGCCTATAATTTCCACCTTTTGTCTATTCCATTTGCACAACAGCATGTGAAATTTATTGTCAATCAGTGTTGCTTCCTAAGTGGACAGTTTGATTTCAAAGAAGTGTGATTGACTTGGAGTTACATTGTGTTGTTTAAGTGTTCCCTTAATTTTTTTTGAGCAGTGTATATTCACCCCACCTAGTATTGTAATCAAAACTTACCAGAAAGCATGTAGTCTTTGGCTCAGACAGTGTAGTAGTGTGGGCTCAATAGCATCTCAGTGTGTAAGATCTTGAGAATCAGCTGTACATGTGATGGAAGACTGCACTGCACGTGATGGAATAATGCACTGTGTATGCAGAGGGTTGTAATTCCATTGAATTGGGCATAGTTTAACCAAAATATGCCACAAGAACTAGAATTGTCTGGTGTATCCCACAAAAAAGGTTCCCTGTTATAAGCTAACTTTTTTGATGAATTTAAGCAAAATTCCAGGGCTCAACTTCCCATGGAACAATTCCGGAAATTTTACGGAAAGTTTGCAACCCTAGTCATGGCATTGAAACGCCTGCTCAACAAAACTGCCGACACATACCGTGGGGTTAAAACTTGCAAAAGTACTCTACAAGAGGCTGTGAACAAATGATTCGGTGGCATTCTCTCTGAGCCTCTTTAATGTGTCGCCACCATGCTCGATGATAGGTACAAGGACCGCTACTTCGATGCAGACAAGAAACAGGGTTCACGTGAAATGTTAGACACAGCTAGACAAGATGGAAACGGACACAGTGACCGTGCGCACCGAGGAAGAGAGGCACGGACAGACAGAGCTGAAACTTCACTGATTGACATGTATGAAGGAAAACCTGGTTGAGACTGAAGAAATTAACAATGAAACAGCACAGCAAGTAAGCGATTGAATTATGCTTTACTGGTAATGGGGACATACGTAAATGCCAAAAATATATATTTTTGATCAGTGTGTGTGTGTGTGTGTGTGGGTGTAACTATTTAACTGTACTAGAATGCTTAAAAGGCAGCAAAAATTTTCAATATTGCTTATCGGTATCGTTTTTTTGGGGCATGGAAAATATCAGCCAAAAATTAAAATGTTTAATTTAAAAAATCTGTCAAAAAATGTCATACCTTCAGAGGTCATTCAATTCAATATTCATCAATAATAAAAAAGCAGTTTCTGGCTAAAGAGACAAGACTAACAAGGGAAATCCATGAACTAATAGTACAGGAAGATTGCAATAAAAACGATACTACAGAGATACAAAATAAGTTTGTTTTTCCTCTAAGAACTTGAGGAACTTATTCAAGAACGATCTAAAGTAATCTATTACAAAAATAAAGCAAACTTGATGGAATATGGAGAAAAATGCACGAAATTCTTCCTGAATCTCCAATACAGGAATGATAACAATTATTTTTTGCAGAAACTCGTTACTGAAGACGGAGTTATCTATGATTCGCCTAATGATACTTTAAAAAGAGGAAGCGAATTATTTTAGGCAGATGTTCTCTTTTCCGTCTCATCCTCTCCCACTGAATTAAGATTACGGTAAGGAATTCTTTCCAAATATAAAAACGGAAAAATAACAAAAATGTACAGAAAGATCAGTGTGAAGGCCAAATTACATTGGAGGGTTGGAATTGTGACATAAAAAATAAAGAATCGACAGAAGAAAGTTCATTTGTTGTTCTAAACATATTTAGGGTGTTTTTTACTCACTTCTTGTCTCTCCCCCACGACGTTATTCCTCTCTCCTACAGCGTCCATCACAATTACATGCACATGGCCAATTATGCAAATTGGGCGACGACGTCGTCATTTAGTGACTTTTAGGACAGCCAATAGCTACTTTCCTTACTGAGGAGTTGGCAACACTGCGCATTATTCAAAGCACACACACACACACACACACACACCAGGGAGCCGGCCAATTGTCCGGGAGAAGAAAGAAAATCCCTTTGTAAAATAATGTTTTTTTTTGCCTATTCATTGATGGAAATACCAGTCAATGGAAACCCACTTGACCGGTCATGCTTATGGATCTGCATAATTTAGTGGAATTAAATTGGTACAGAGCTTGTAAACGGAAAATCTGTCAGACGGCGCAAGAGAGCTGCTGCTAGAGCTTCTCAAACTGCTCATTTGTTGCTGCTGGAATGAAGCGTGCTTTTATAAACCCAATCATTGCGTAACAATTCTAAGCGCAACCGCGTGTTAATTAACTGTTTAAGGCCACGATTAAAAATAGCTACCATTTTAATTTCTCAACTGGTTATTGAAGCGCGCTTCCCATCCGCCATTCAAGTACATATAGACAACGGTAGGCAGGCTTCAGCGCGTCACACACACACACCACTTTGCAATGAGCTGGAGGCAGTATGTATTTTGAAAACATATACTTAATTGTTTGAAACCTAAACGTTTTACATTACGAGGCATGTCTTACATTGCGTCAAATTAAAAATTCGACCATAGAAACATAAAGGCAATTTGATAAAGAGATATACTTTCATATGACATTAAAAACCAGTAGCCTAGTTCTATTGGTTTTCAAATCAACTTTCTTTCATTGTCCAGCAGCCAAAGGCACAATCCCAGTCATATTAGCAACCCATGCTAGTTGTTGCATCTTTACATATCCCCTCTTTCAACATTTCTAACAGATATTTTCATCTCTGTCACAAGAAACCACTTTTTACAACAGTGTTTCCCGCTAATTGCATTGTGGAACAAACGTTTGCGCGTAGCTTACAGCCTTGTGTGCATTGCTGCGCTTATAATGTGACGAAATAGTACATCAACATTTTAAGCTAAACGTTCTGATCCGATGCATAAGACTCATTGCTTTTTAAAGTGTTTTTAATGCAGCCAGTTGGTCTACTGGTTGCATTCATTTGGGATATCACCCCACAACTGTCCCAGAGTCTGTTTGGAATAGGCTATTTTCTTCCTCGCACAGAACGACAAACTGACCAATGGAATACGTTGCTGCTATGAAAGTGAACTGTGTCTACGCGTGATCAGGGGTGTATTCATTCTGCCGATTGTTGAAAAAAAGCTTTTTAGATGGAAGCAAAAACGTGGATAAACATATCTGAATTTGTCCAATACAAACTCTTATTTGCAACTGTTGGACTAATGATTGCACCCTATATCAAGCTAGATGCAGGCAAGAGTATGTAAGGTGGTATTGAATGTCACTGTCTGTCCATGTGTCACGGCCTGTCGCCTGAAATGTGTCTCTCGACCTGTGTGCACCCACATTGTAAACATTCATTCATAGGCTTGGTTGTAGCAACCTCATGATGGGTATAGGGAAAATGTGAGTATCATGTAGTAGCCTAAACCTATCACTGTTACATTGAGCTAGGTGAATGGAATATGAATGAGTCATCCAATATGCTGTAATAGAAATAAGGCCAAACTCACAAAAAAAAAAAAAAAAAAACTGTCCTCCCTCATCTTAAACGGCACTGACTTGGCCTTACGTAATGGAAAAACAATACATCACTCCTTGTGATGTAATGCAATTAACAGTCTTTGCATAACTGGGCAGCAGAGAGAGGCAGAGCTAGAAGTATACGGCAAGGCTAACAATGTGTCAGGGTTGGATTACGATACACTGTTTACTGACAGGACCAGACCTGTAGACACAGTGAGTCCAATCATGTCTAAGGGCTTTCCTACCTCACAGAAACACTGGGATACATACAGTACAACCCCAGTTACACTAAAGGGGTATGTGTACTGTTTTTATAGGGCTCTGAAATCACACTTTTTTAATTTTTATATAGAACATCCAATTTAGTTGTTTTTCTAAGTCCACAATAATGTTTAAACCACATCAGGAGGCCATTTTTTAAGCCTGGGAAAAATTGAAGAATTTCCCATTTTTGGGTGTAGTTACTACAGTATTGCTGTAGCGCTCATGTGATTGCAGAGTTCGCAAAACAAAATGGCCACTGGATTGATGCAAATAATCATGATTTCATTCTGCCAGCTACTTTGTAGTTAACATTTCATTGAGAATATTTTTGGGAAAGCCTTTCCATCTCTACCAGAAGGTTACTATTAGCATAATCGCTAACAGCTACACAAAGTGTAGACCTGCGTGTGCGCCGCCCACATACAGACAGGGCTATTCCTGTGCCGTTTCAGAAAGTTGCATGAAAATACGAATCACTAACGCATTTTGTTCATGTCTTATGATTCTCTTGGGCAAACTATTACATTTTCTAATAAGGTCAATGACTTAATACATTTCCTATTAAGTTCAATGCATATTTTTATATTCAACGGAAACAAAGTAAAAATGGTTCAACTTTGTTTCCATTGAACATGCCATACAGATAATGGCATTTTAATTCATTATATGAAGAGTGCCTTGGTCCTCCTTTCTTTTTTATGACCAATTTACCCCTTTTACAAAAGAGCACCTTCTGTCTACCAAAACCTACTATTGTGTACCTTAGCAGCGCTTCCCCTATTCCTTTTTTTCTACATATTTTTACATTGTTGAATTCTGTTTTAAATGTCTTTATTCCGGATTTTATAAGGCCCTATGTTTATCCATGTACACTGTGTATACCAGGGATATCCAACCTTTTCTAGCATGAGAGCTACTCTTTTCTTTTTTAGCTTTCCAAATAGGAATATTCTGCTCTTCACCACTCCCCTGCAACTCTTCCCCAGGTCCTTAGCGTACAAGAGAAAATAGTGCCCTACATTTTCTGCCAATGCACATGTTAAAATAATGTTTAATAAACAACTCTAAAGGGGGCCCTGTAAAATGTGATCTTTTCGCCCAAATTCTGGTTGATATTTTCCCAAATGATGTTCTCACTTTTAGATTTTTGGGGGGGGTTTTCACTCTCAAATTACAATTGTTCGTAGAGAAACTAAATTCCCCTTTAATTGTGCATCTAGCGAGTGAGGTATGTGCCGTTCTGAAGGCTACTGCTGCTGCTCATTTCATGGTGAAGTTTGCAAATAACATAATAGGTACAAATGACATACTCATGATATACAGTACTTCTGGGGGGGTTAATGATGGTTTGCATTGGAATACGTGAAAATTTAATGTACTTTCAGATTTGTTTGGCGAGCTACTCATAGGTGGACTGGTAGCTCACGATCGACCTGTTATAGACCCCAGGTGTATACTATAGTGCAGGAGTTAGTCTTCAATTGACATCTTAATGATACCAGAGGGCCTGGATGAGAAACATTGCACATACCCCCAGTCTAACTTGGGTTACAGTTAGTCAAAGACCTATTTGTGATTTAGCCAACTCTGTTGTGTTTGTTGTCATGCCAGATCACATAGGCTATCCTAATGGCAAGCATCAACAAATGTTTTTCATTTAGGACTTAGCTAAAGCATACAGGTCTGGCAATCAGGCTAGCAGATTTTGCTTTAGGCTCCTTTTGATCAAAAACTATGGAGAGGGAAAGAAACCCTCATCTTTCTTCCTTTCCATACAACTCCTCCTGTGGGGTTTCCACTGATGAATCGTGCTGCTGTTTCGTCAAAGAAATACAGTAGACAAAGAAGCAGCCCGGACACACACACACAAAAGATGTAAAACACAAACAGACTAGAGGGAAGACTGTCAGAGTTGTGGATCCCTGGGAAGAGTCAAACAGCAGAATGGAAGACGCTGGCAGCAGCCTATTCCTGAGAGGCAAAGCTCTCATGATGCATTTGAGAGCTCATCACTCAGCTTGGTGAAATTAAATTCACGTCACTCACAGCCTGTTCCTGTGCCAATGCAGTGCATTTCATCATCATAAAACACAGCTCACAGAACACAACTTCCAGCTATAGTGACTTGAATTCAAGGAAGAAAATGATTGTTGGTTGGAAGAGGATAGCAATGGAGGAATTGTCCGTAACAAAAGAGAAAGCTAATTGGAAGGTTAACAATGACCTTGTTAGCCTCCCAGGAAGGGGTCGGGTCACTGTTTCAATTCTAAAGGGAGAGAGGCTGCCTTTTCAGACAGGAGACACAACCAGCCCTATTCAGCGGTACATGACCTTGGTTTGTGAAACGATTGTATTGAAATATGGTTTGTGTATATTATAAAAGGTGTCTCTTTCTCCATGTAGAGTAGGGGAAAAAACTGCACTACCCCTCACGAAGATCAACGGGGGAAACCAGTCGATAGAGTGACCACATACCTGGGAATTGAGATAGATAAACTAAAATTCAAAGATAAACTAAAATTCAAAGAAAACAAAAGAAATGACAAGAGAGAATGTTCTTTTTGCACAACCTGAACAAGGCTTGGGCATTATACAGTATACCCAGGTATTTTGAAAAAATTTAAACATTTTTTATTATAAATTTGAATATTTGCATCTACTTTTTAACTAAATACCTGTAGTCATCTTGCGCAATACGGTGGAAGATAAAGTAGATCGCTGTCTTCATGTTACATGTCACCATTTTTCATTATGAAGCTTACTAGTAGTCCCCAGTCATGTGGCGTTTGTTTCCAAGCACACAATGATGAGACCGGAGACTTGTGAGTAACTCACTGTTGTGCAGCTCTCACCAGGTGATCTAGTTACAGTATGGAATTCACAACTAAATGTTTGACAGGTAGATATCTTATAAATATTAACTGTTTAAAATGTGCTAAATGCTCTGCAGTTGCACAATTGGTTTGCTAATTTAGTAGCTTGTTAGCTATCTAGCTAAGTGGTTAGCATTCTTTCAAAATCCAGCTTTGCTTGGTAACAGCAGAGAATCCCCTTCGGGATCAAGAACCTTGCTGTCAAATGTTTGTTTTGTGCATGCAGCAAACTGAGTAGCATTTTTAGGCCAGCGCCTCGTTAGCATTCTCTATGGGCACTCTACATGTACTTGTTAGCAATGCTAACCTTCAGATTACAAAAGCTCAGTGGGGTTTGAAAATAGCGCCCTTTGTGTTCAGTGTCGCCATTACCAAATATCCCGCTATGGCACAAGGTCGTTATGATGGCATTACAATCTGGATACCGCACCCAAGCCTAAACTGATCTATTGCAATGTTGATCGCCATATCTTGCAGATGTTTTACAAAACTGTCCTGCGGAGTGTCCTGTCATTTGGCCTGTTATGTGCGCTTGTAAACATGAGATTGCAAGACCAAACTGCAGCAACACATAAAAACAGCGGGCAAGATAAATGGTATAGGCCAAGAGTCGGCCAACAGCCAGTGCACAAATCTCATACTCCAAAAACATGACAAACATTCTAAAGAAGGATAATTCTAAAAAGCACAGTACCCACTTCCTCCTAAATTCACCCAAAGCAGCCACAGCCTGACTAGGGGGAAAATACTTATTGAAAAGAAACAAATAGATACAGGGACTTTCAGCCATTAGGCTGTATAATGGAAAGACTTAGCAAAGACTATTGATTGGTTGAAGGGAGTGTGTATTGAACATCCACTGTAAATATGTAGACCGTTGCACTTTTCATATCAATTTTATTGTGTACCATTCTGTGTTTGTCTTTTAAGCACATGACCAAACAAATTTCCCCCTGGTGGGATAATAAAGTTAATCTAATCTAAGGAGTTATGAGAGGTCTTCATGACATTTCAAACATGCATTGCATCCTCCTCCTGAATGAATCCCCGGCAGCAGTGCAGACCACCTGGGACGGGTCGGGGGAGGGGTTGAGGTCTGGTTGTCTCGTGTCCTCAAAACCCACATGCCAAACGAGGGAGGGGAGTACATAGCCTAAACCCTGATAAAATAGGGACACCCAACATCATCTAGATTCTAGATGAGGTAACGCAGGGTCAAGGGACACCACAGACGTGGTCAGAAGGATACGAGCCCAGCCCCCAGCCCCCTCAGGACAGCGCCAGAGTCCAGACCAGACCGCAGCACCCTCAGGACAGAGCCAAACAGCCGGACTGAAGGTCATGGGGGACAAGGCCACCAGGCTGGAAACAGGAAGCGAGAGAAGTCGCATGGGGCTGCAGTTGGGACTCCCTAAAAACACGACACTTCGATACAGCTACGCACGGAAGTTAATTTTCGTAGCAGGTTAGGAGAGCCTTTTCTCTAACCTTACCCAAATTCTCCTCACATGCTATATTAATTCTACCGACCTGCTCGGTAAGCTCTACTAACCTGCGAAAAAGTCACTTCCGGTCATCGCTGTCTCAAAACACAAAGCGGAGTTCACTTCTTTAGGAAAATTAGCCCCAATGTTGGAAACAAACATTATGTTGTCATCCAGAGTTACATGTATTTACACTGAGTGTAGAAAAACATTAGGAACACCTTCCTAATTTTGAGTTGCACCTCCTTTTGCCCTTAGAACAGCCTCAATTCGTCGGGGCATGGATTCTACAAGGTGTCGAAAGTATTCCACAGTTGTGTCAAGTTGGCTAGATGTCCTTTGGGCATCTAGCCAACTTGATACACACGGGAACTGTTCAGCGTTAAAACCCAGCAGCATTGCAGTTCATTTAAAAAAAAAAAATGTTATCCCCTTTTCTCCCCAATTTTCGTGGTATCCAATCGCTAGTAATTACTATCTTGTCTCATCGCTACAACTCCCGTACGGGCTCGGGAGAGACGAAGGTCGAAAGCCATGCGTCCTCCGAAGCACAACCCAACCAAGCCGCACTGCTTCTTAACACAGCGCGCCTCCAACCCGGAAGCCAGCCGCACCAATGTGTCGGAGGAAACACCGTGCACCCGCCCCCCTCGGTTAGCGCGCACTGCGCCCGGCCCGCCACAGGAGTCGCTGGAGCGCGATGAGACAAGGATATCCCTACCGGCCAAACCCTCCCTAAACCGGACGACGCTAAGCCAATTGTGCGTCGCCCCACGGACCTCCCGGTCGCGGCCGGCTGCGACAAGCATTGCAGTTCTTGACACACTCAAAACAGTGCACCTGGCACCTACTTCCATACCCCGTTCAAAGGCACTTAAATCTTTTGTCTTGCCCATTCACCCTCTGAATGGCACACATGCACCATGCAGGTTTCTCAAATGATTGCCTCACCTGGTTTACCAACTACTTCTCTGATAGAGTTCAGTGTGTCAAATCGGAGGGCCTATTGTCCGGACCTCTGGCAGTCTCTATGGAGGTGCCACAGGGTTCAATCCTCGGGCCGATTCTCTTCTGTGTATACATCAATGATGTTGCTCTTGCTGCTGGTGATTTCTCTGATACACCTCTACGCAGACGACACCATTCTGTATACTTCTGGCCCATCTTTGGACACTGTGTTAACTAACCTCCAGACGAGCTTCAATGCCATACAACTCTCCTTCCTTGGCCTCCAACTGCTCTTAAACGCAAGTAAAACTAAATGCATGCTATTCAACCAATCACTGCCCGCACCTGCTCGCCCGTCCAGCATCACTACTCTGGACGGCTCTGACTTGGACAACTACAAATACCTAGGTGTCTGGTTAGACTGTAAACTCTCCTTCCAGACTCACATTAAGCATCTCCAATCCAAAATTAAATCTAGAATCGGCTTCCTATATCGCAACAAAGCATCCTTCACTCATGCTGCCAAACATACCCTCGTAAAACTGACCATCCTACCGATCCTCGACTTCGGTGATGTCATCTATAAAATAGCCTCCACTCTACTCAAACTGGATGCAGTCTATCACAGTGCCATCCATTTTGTCACCAAAGCCCCATACACTACCCACCATTGCGACCTGTACGCTCTCGTTGGTTGGCTCTCGTTTCATACTCGTCGCCAAACCCACTGGCTACAGGTTATCTACAAGTCTCTGCTAGGTAAAGCCCCGCCTTATCTCAGCTCACTGGTCACCATGCAGCACCCACTCGTAGCAAGCGCTCCAGCAGGTATAACTCACTGGTCACCCCCATAGCCAATTCCTCCTTTGGTCGTCTTTCCTTCCAGTTCTCTGCTGCCAATGACTGGAATGAACTGCAAAAATCTCTGAAGCTGGAAACACTTATCTCCCTCACTAGCTTTAAGCACCAGCTGTCAGAGCAGCTCACAGATTACTGCACCTGTACATAGCCCATCTATAATTTAGCCCAAACAACTACCTCTTCCCCTACTGTATTTATTTATTTAGCTCCTTTGCACCCCATTATTTCTATTTCTACTTTGCACATTCTTCCACTGCAAATCTACCATTCCAGTGTTTTACTTGCTATATTGTATTTACCTCGCCACCATGGCCTTTTTTGCCCTTATCTCACCTCATTTGCTCACATTGTATATAGACTTATTTTTCTACTGTATTATTGACTGTATGTTCTGTTTATTCCATGTGTAACTCTGTGTTGTTGTATGTGTTGAATTGCTATGCTTTCTCTTGGCCAGGTCGCAGTTGCAAATGAGAACTTGTTCTCAACTAGCCTACCTGGTGAAATAAATAAAATAAAAAGCTCTCAATTTCTCAAGGCTTAACATGTCTCCTCCCTTTCATCTACACTGTTTTTTGTACGTGTCGTGTTGCCTAAGCCACATCAACACAATGGTTTCAACTCTCTACCACCAAAAGAGAAAGAGAGGGAGAGAAAGGCATTTTTTCATCTGCAAAGGCAGGAAAAGTGGAGGGGGGGGGGAATGTTTAAGGAGGCCACTGAAACGAAAGACAGCTGCTTGCATAAGCTGACTTACATAAGAGCTGGCTAATGCCGCTGTTACTTACAAGTAAAGTTATATGAGATATGCTTAAACAAAGATGTACACACAATTAGGCATGCACGTCAGCGTAGGTTGAATGCCCTGTTCCTGCTTGTCCTTATAAAAACACAAAAAGGAAATCCAGCAGTGAACATTGAAATGGGCCTAGTTCCAGACTACAGTGCAGTATACAGTCCAGGGCACAGTGGGAAGTCCCCCTCTGATGTCCTGAGATCTGTCTGTCTCCAAGTGGACAGAGCCTCAGTCAGGCACTTTGATGAACACCTAAAGGGCATGCATCAAAAGGGGCACATAGTGGGAAGTGGGCAGTGCAGCCCTTCTGATGTACAGCTAAATATGGATGCGAGTCTGTCCCTTGATACAGTAGGTCTACAATGTACTGTATCTCAAACTCTTTGTATCAGTAACCTCTATCATTTCATCACTAAGTAAACATTAAAAAAATGTAAAAACTTTGACAAGCTCAACTTAAGCTGATCAATTTGTTTGTATAACAAAAAGGCATGTTGAGTAAGTCTAAACTATTTACAGAGTGATAAAAACCCATCAAAGTAATGTCATAAAACATTACCCCCCCCCCACCCCAAAATACACACAATAGCCAGTAGAACTGGCCGATACGGACAAAATTCCATATCACAATAAACTGCCTGAATTGATGTGATAATGATCAATAGACCATGTGACCCGATTCAGGAAACTAGGCAAATGTCGCAAGTCACTACTTCACAGGAGAGCCGTTTGAACGTAAAAAAAAATGTTTTAATTAAAATTTGTTTTTTTGGGCAGACATGCCTTGAACATGTGAACTTTCATGTGCCTTAATAACAAACTCGTATGCCGTCTGTAAATACGAATACAATTGTTAAATTACGAGCCTTGTTGGTTAAGCCACAGAAAAAGAGAGCAAACTTCCCACTAGCCATGATTGGCTGAGATAATGAGTGGGCTGGACATGCCGAGAGAGGAGTTCGGATTGGTTTGCCATAGAAGCTCATCAGTCTGTGTTGATAATCCTGTCAAACACGGCTTTTAAAAAAACATATTGTGTAGTGGAGCTGCATAAGTGTGGCTCACGTTTTGATATCAGTGGAATTAGAGTATGATAGCTAAAGAGATGGAGGAAAAACCTGTCTCCAGATTACATCTTCAAACTAAGACAAACCGTGGCATGGCATTCCTGACTTGGAGATGCGTCCATGCACGATGATGTATCCATTTAAGATTAAAAAACATGTAACGCTAGACTAATTTTGACAGAAAGTGGTTTCATTTCAAGCTAGCGTACTGTTAGCTAGCTAGCTAACCTAAGCTGGCTGGCTCCCTAGCTGACGTTATCATTCGTTTCCCCAGAGTCGTGTGCTGTTCTAATTAGAGCCTAATGTTATCTAGCTAACATTGAACATGGTTGGTTTGCTCCCAGCACTGTGGCATTGTTGGCACTGTTTATTGTTTAACTAGTTAACGTTGGTTGGCTGGCTCGTTAGCTAAAGTTACAAGACGTGTGTACAACACCCATTGAATATGGCCGGTGTCAGTAAATGTCTGCAAAAAAGCGCAATGAAATTGTTGCCAGCAGAGCTGGTTAGGCTGTTTTCATGTTATCCAGACGTAAACAAATCATCGGACAGAGCGTCAAGTGTGTGCTCCGAGAGCGAAACGAGATAGGTGAGGCTAAAGCTTAGGGTGAGGGTGTGAACGATGCTGAATGGGCGTAGACAAAGAAGAGCTCTTCACTAGATAGCAAAACATTCAAAGGTGATTTTCCTCAAAAGTGAGTTTACAAGTTGATCAACTTTCAAAGCAGAATTACTTTCCCATTGTTCCGCAAATGCAGTGTATGATATACTAATTTGTAGCTCTGAGTCGCTACTTTTATATAATGTAAAAAACACAATTTCAAATGTTGCTACATAAGACCAAATCCAGGTGTCAAGTCACATATGTTTATAACATTAAAGAGATTATCTGGTACTTTTGTATACTTTTTAGCCAGAAGTTCTGAAAGTAGCACTCATGGGCCAAAAGTGGTCCCAGAAAATTGCGGAACACGTCACATGTGCAGATATGTGCACCACGTCATTGCGCTCTCTCTCGCGCTGCTGTGTCCATCTTGCTAGCGATCACTAAAATGGCGACGGGCTGAAGCTCATTCGCTAGAACTCGAAATGCTAAGGGGCTGGCCCACGTGGGAGAAAATGTAGGGAAAATGGCTCAGCACAGCTTCCAGAAAAACAGTCACTTTCAAATGCTGTGGCTAATTTAAGGTAAAACAGTAATTCTTTTCATAGATTATGCATGTATGAACTGGTGTCAATAATGTTCAGTTTATCGTCCCAGTTCTAATACCCAGCTAGATCATTAGCTTACATTCAGCATTTAGCCTACTGGTGAGGCAGGCAGACGGGGGCAGATTGAAAATAGCTCCCTGATGACTCCATTAAAAGCTTCTCCGTTTGTGACCCGCTGTGGTGAACAATGCTGACCCCGGGTCACCAAGGTATTTTTAGGAGATAAACCCAATGCCAACAGAGGATTTTCTAAAACAGGAAGCCTAATCCCCTCCCACGTACCCGAGGAACAGACACACGTCACCAAACTCCAGGGCTATGTAAGGCCACACAATTTTATTGTGTAATTCTTTTTTTTTTTTTTTTTTTTACATTGTCATGTTGTACAACCTAGATTCTCTACACCAATAAAACTATAGTGGATGTGAAAAAAACAATGATCTGAGTGAGCAGAGAAGAAGTACCATCCAATCCAGTTTAGGAAAGGGTCACTTGGACACAACAGACAGATTCGGTAAGGAAGGAGGTCTGAAAGGAGTGGTCTGGGAGGGGATCGCATATCCCTGTGTGGGTTGGTGGGGACAAACAGGGTTTCTGTTGAACAATCCCCTGCTCACTGGTACATCATCAACAGTGGTGCTGTAGCCTAGATTCGGACAGACACCCTACCTTCCCTTACCATTCAAACAGACTGCTTATATACTCAGCAGACAGACAGGCACCATATCCAGCGACCCACACGTACCAAAAGAGATGGGCATACACACATGCACAACCCCTTCCCATCTTCTATTCAACGCACAAACGTGCACACACACACTATACGAAGTAAAACAAAGATATCTTAAAACACACCACACCCCTTGTTTTTAAGTTGGGAATGTTGAGAGGTGTTACAGAGATAAAGAGACTACCTAAAAACATTGAAATCAGCAGCCTGAAAAGTGCCAAAACGATAGGCTATTATATCAATGACCTTAGCCTCTAAATATTTTAGACTGATCCATCAAGAAACAGGCAGCCAACAGGCAGAAACAGGCAGCCAACAGGCAGAAACAGGAGTCTTATTTGGTTTCAGAAAGCGTTCAAAAAGAGCTCTTCAACGGACTCAGCGTTCAACTGGCGTCTTGACAAAGGACCCCTGTGGATCTTAGAACAGTTAGCCTATCAAATTATGAAATTGTGCACTTAAAACATGCATTTAACAATATCCTGAGTAATTTAGCTAGTGACTAGTAGTGAAAAACTCAAACTAAAAAAATGGTCACTATAAAAAATGTATTTGTTGGAAAATGAATCAATTAACGAATCATCGTGGTCAGAAGAAAACCTTCTGTCTCCAAACGTTAAACTTTCCAGGAAATGGAAAACACTGACAAATTTGAACATATACACAAAAGGTACGTGTTATAAAACCCCAGTCTTACTGGCAGCTACTCAATTACATAAACCAGAACATTCCAAGTATAAGAATCATGGTGATCCCCGTCTATGGACTGCCTGCTGGGATCTCATATAGGCCATGTGAGTGATATGCCTATCTCTGTTCTGCTAGGCTCTCTTTTTGACCTCTACTCAATAGGCTACTCCTCTTCAGAGAAGCCTTTACCCAGGCGGAAAGATGCCCCTCCACTCGGTCTAGTACAGTACAGTACGTACCACGTACAGACCATTTGGACATAAATAATGGAGCTCGGGTGGATGGGGCTTCAGCAAGAAGAGCAGAGATGGTGCAGCTCAGAGCCATTTAGTGTATTTTTCTACATGTGTTTTACACCTGTAACAGGGACTTAGCCTGTTGGGTGTACGAGGGAGGGGACAGTGCATGAACGTCACGATTAAGAGGAGACAAGGACGAGACAGGGACAGAGTTATAAGCTTGGGGAGTTCGAGGGTGGAGATAAACAGAGGAGGAGTGCTGCGCCTCTTTTCGGGCAGACAGGGAGTGAGGCGAGTGCGTAGGAGAGACAGTTGGGCTAGGTGTCATGTCACCCTCCCGCGCCCGCGGTCTCCCGCTGTGCTTGTTAGCAGGAACAGAGTGAGCGAGCGCCGGCAGCAGCCACCCTCGGACGCTCTAAAAGGAGAAGGCCTTTTAAAATGTTCCCGACAGATCACATCTGGTATCTGTGTGTTGCTCTGAGACACTCCTCACGTTGAACTGAGGTGAGGAAAAGGCAGCGAGAGTATAGACATACTCTGAGCACATCGTTGTCTTGTGTGGTTAAGACTTTTCAGCGTGCACCAAGTGGGGTAAGAAAAGCCACTTAAGACAACCACAAAGCTAATGGAGTGGTTGATTAAAGGTAAAGAAATCAACTGCTGCAGAAATCACCATGGCTGGTCAACATGACAATGGACATGGAGCTGATGTGGCAGCTTGAACACAAATTGACCCCCCCCCAAAAAATAGATTACAAGAGCAAAGGAGAAAGAACAAGTGTGATGGATTAAAAAGACAGAACAGACGGTTTCTTCTTCGCAGAACACGCAATGTTGTGCCTGGGACAGACCTGGGTTCAAATACTATTTAGGGTATTTCAATTACTTTCAAAGACATTTGGGACTGGTAGATAGAGTTCATTAGATACATGATCTAAAAGGGAGATTAGGGAAATGTATTTGTATTTCTTTCAACAAAAGAACTAGTCTGTTAAACCAGGGGATCAGGGCAGGGCAACGAGCCTAATCACTCAGCACAACACACCTTTCAACCACATTTAGATTGTTGAATCTCTAGTAGGACTAAATCCCAATTCTTATTCTCCCAAAATATGGTTATGCAACAAAATAACTGGGAGGTAAGATGTTGAGGCAGATAGACTAAATAATCTAAACAAAATGTACACAAGATAACATAAGTAATAGATGTTCTTGTGTCACATCAAAACAACACCGCCAAAACCACTGGTTAAACTAGTTTTGAATTTCAGATCTCACTTTTAGTAAGCCATAACTATTATAACTCACTATTGGAAGTTAATTATTATTTTGTCTGTTGTAGAATTGCAACAATAAACCATCCTCCATTACCAATGCTTTGCCCCCCGACTCGACTCCGGAACACGCTGACTGTAGTTACGAAACCCACGCGTTTCATAACATGCGCTCACCGCAATGGCAATGCAGTCTGAGCACCAGCGATGTGCACTAGGCTCTCATTGCCCACAGTTGACACAGACAGCCAAAACACGACCAATGTCCCCACAATTAAATTTGGCATGTAAACGAAAAAAGTATGCTCACCTTTCGTATTCACTGCGTGAAATGTCTTGAATAATTTACATTCAATTTTCAATAAATGTTCAGTTACATTCAGTTGAAATTTCTTTAATCAGTTTCTTGAGGAACAGCGATGCTATGCTGTCGGTCCCCTTCAGGAATACAAACAAAAAAAAACAATACGAGAGTTCCGGAAACGCACTGCCAAAATGTTTAAATATTCGTCGACGAGGGGGAACAAATTGAGTGAGACACAGGGTCGAGTTTGCGTAACACATTAATATGAATCAAGTTAAATAATACATTAACTGTGCAAACTGGTTATTATTATGTTGATATCTAGTATGGTTTTGCTTTTGCTACACGTTGTGCTAAACTGCACTTTAGACAAACATGTAATATCCAATTACTATACCATCTAAATGAAGAAATATGATAGATTCGGCCTAAATATCAAACAGCCAAGAAGCATGGCCAAATCCATAAAATGAACCAATTTTAAATTGTTGTCCAATTCCTATGGGTTTTCAAGTTATGAAATGGAAGCTTTTCCCATCTGATATGCTCTTCATTCTGACAAGCCTACATTTTCTCTCTTCCTAAACAGTAACACGTTTAATTCTCGGTTAATTAATCGAGGGAATTATATATATTTTTTGTCATTATTTTTGCAAGAGATTTCACCCAGTAGGCTAGTCTACTGGTTAATGATCCGAAAAAAGTCTACTGCCTAATTTATAAATTGTCTCGTTCTTGTGGCGCCCCCTACTGGCCATTTATGTTAAGCGCCCCTTGATAGAGTTCAGGACAATTCCAGGTTAGAAGACTGACGCTGAGGCGCAGACTTTTCACTTTTAAATGTATGTCAAACAAAAACCAATGCTTCTACATATGCATTGCTTGCTGTTTGTGGTTTTAGACTGGGTTTCTGTACAGCACTTTGTGACCTCTGCTGATGTAAAAAGGGCTTAATAAATACATTTGATTGATTGATTGCAAAGTTAAACCAACCATACAAACTCTATGCATAAGGACGACTTTAATCATTTCCACAGAACATTTTACAAAAACATATTTACTTCAAGAACAGTCCAGATGCAAACGTTTGGCAACAGAATGACGGCACAAACGTCACGAACACTTCATGCACTTCTTGTTCGTTGCAGAGTTTGTCTTCTTTCCCTGATGTGAGTGACATTATACATACGGCCATATTAGTTTGAGCAACAAAAAAAACTAGTTTTTCAACTGTGTGACTGAGATTGTAACTATATACTAGTCTATTGATCACTAATACAGTTGAAGTCGGAAGTTTACATACACCATAGACAAATACATTTAAACTCCGTTTTTCACAATTCCTGACCACATTATTTTAAGAATGTGAAATGTCAGAATTATAGTAGAGAGAATTATTTATTTCAGTGTTTATTCCTTTTATCAAATCATCCCCATTGGGTCAGAAGTTTACATACACTCAATTAGTATTTGGTAGCATTGCCTTTAAATTGTTTAATAATTGGCTCAAATTTTTTGGGTAGCCTTCCACAAGCTTCCCACAATAAGTTGGGTGGATTTTGGCCCATTCCTCCTGACAGAGCTGGTGTAACTGAGTCAGGTTTGTAGGCCTCCTTGCTCGCACACGCTTTGTCAGTTTTACCCATACATTTTCTATAGGATTGAGGTCAGGGCTTTGTGATGGCCACTCCAATACCTTGACTTTGTTGTCCTTAAGCCATTTTGCCACAATTTTGGAAGTATGCTTAGGGTCATTATCCATTTGGAAGACCCATTTGCGATCAAGCTTTAACTTCCTGACGGATATCTTGAGATGTTGCTTCAATCTATCCACATAATTTTCTTTCCTCATGATTCCATCTATTTTGTGAAGTGCACCAGTTCCTCCTGCAGCAAAGCACCCCCACAACATGATGCTGCCACCCCCGTGCTTCACGGTTGGGATGGTGTTATTCGGCTTGCAAGCCTCCCCCTTTTTCCTCCAAACATAACAATGGTCATTATGGACAAACAGTTCCATTTTTGTTTCATCAGACCAGAGGACATTTCTCCAAAAGGTACGATCTTTGTCCCCATGTGCAGTTGCAAACCGTAGTCTGGCTTTTTTTAATGGCGGTTTTGGAGCAGTGGCTTCTTCCTTGCTGAGCGGCCTTTCAGGTTATGTCGATATAGGACTCGTTTTACTGTGGATATAGATACTTTTGTACCTGTTTCCTCCAGCATCTTCACAAGGCCCTTTGCTGTTGTTCTGGGATTGATTTGCACTTTTCACACCAAAGTACGTTAATCTGTAGGAGACCGAATGCGTCTCCTTCCTGAGCGGTATGACGGCTGTGTGGTCCCATGGTGTTTATACTTGCATACTATTGTTTGTACAGATGAACATGGAACCTTCATCCTTGGAATTGCTCCCAAGGATGAACCAGACTTGTGGAGGTCTACAATTTTTTTTCTGAAGTCTTGGCTGATTTCTTTTGATTTCCCCATGATGTCAAGCAAAGAGGCACTGAGTTTGAAGGTAGGCCTTGAAATACATCCACAAGTACACCTCCAATTGACTCAAATGATGTCAATTAGCCTATCAGAAGCTTCTAAAGCCATGACATAATTTTCTGGAATTTTCCAAGCTGTTTATAGGCACAGTCAGTGTATGTAAACTTCTGACCCACTGGAATTGTGATACAGTGAATTATAAGTGAAATAATCTGTCTGTAAACAATTGTTGGAAAAATTATTTGTGTCATGCACAAAGTAGATGTCCTAACCAACTTACCAAAACTATAGATGGTTAACAAGAAATTTGTGGAGTGGTTGAAAAACGAGTTTTAATGACTCCAACCTAAGTGTATGTAAACTTCTGACTTCAACTGTATGTAACCACAATCTATTGGTCACTCTATGTCTCAATAGAATTGGTCAGATTTTTTAAGACTCATTCACCAATCACATTATGTTTTGTATTCCCATTATGACTTGTCCCTGAACGCATAGGAGGCCATTTTTAAATGTATAAAAAGCTCCTTCAATGTTCCTTCTAAAACCACTATAGAGCCCCACAGTGGAGATATAATAATACCCATAAAACCTAGCGGTAAAACAGGGAAATGGTTCCAGTCGTTTTTCCACCATTCATTTTTCCCATAGAGAATTTAAAAAACACTTAAAATAAGGACTGTTATTCGTGTAGGCTTACCCTGGCAAGACATTTTGATAACCATGTAAATCTCTCTCGGAGACTTTTAAGGAGACTTTTAAGGAGACTTTTATCAATATATTCGTCTCTACTTAATCTCAGATTTGAAAATGCTAATTAGCATCAAAGTAGACTTCATACAAGACTACAAATCCCTGCAAGCTCCTGTACGTCATCTCTAGCTGACACCTTTGCTAACAGGTATTGTGTCAATTTAAAACTTGCATAAGATAGTTCACAGAATTTTCAATTTGAAGAAATGTTGACAATTTATTAATTACTAAATTTAGCAAACATAATCCAGAGATTCTTACCTTTGCCTTGATTCGGCAGTCTCATCCAGATCATCATGGCATTTGTAGTTCTTTACGATAGCCACATTAGCAGCTAATTAGCATTTCATTTTTATGGGATGAACACAGGCAAATATATTGATACAGTGCCATCGGAAAGTATTCAGAGATCTTGACTTTTTCCACATTTTGTTATGTTAGTCTTATTCTAAAATGGTTTAAATTAAATTAAACATCTCAGCAATCTACACACAATAACCCATAATGACAAAGTGGAACCAGGTTTTTAGACATTTTTGCAAAGGTATTAAAAATAAAAAAACAGAAATACCTTATTTACATAAGTATTCAGACCCTGTCCTAGAGGGATAAACACGGTTATCAAAACATCACGCTATGTTAAGCCTACACAAAACACAGTCCTTATTTTAAGTGTTTCTATATTCCCCTATGGAGAAAAATGAATGGTGGAAAAATTATTGGAACAATTTCCTTGTTTGACTGCTATGTTTTATGGGTATTATGACTCATTCCGTGGCACTCTATGAATGGTGGAAGATACAAAAAAGCTCAGAAAATATATATATTTTTTGGGACACATTTAACCCCTTATTTTTGTTGCCATTTCTATTCATTTGTATAGGTTACCTTCAGACAAGTCCCGTGACACTCCGCAAAACAATGAACACCTTCATGTTTGCGAGAGTCATCTTTCCATAGAGTGGTCAAACAGACATTTTCGTGAGAAGACCGATTGTCCGGATGTCTCATGGTCTGACAGCCACTGCTGTAGCTCGGTCACGTTCCACCACAGGTGCGGAAGGCCGACATAGGCGGATGTGGTGGACCAGATATCTCTTAGTTAAACTAACTGATTTTGATGGGGATTTTATTATGCTACTTGGATTGAAGCACGAGTTTGAAAGCCCGAGATGACTAGGTGAAATAAATCTATCTGTTCCCTTGAGCAAGACTCTTAACCCCAGTCGCTCTGGATAAGATGGTCTGCTAAATCAGGGGTGGGGGACCAAGTTTGAGAAACCTTGTGCTAATTTACTAAAATGTATAGCTGTATTTCAATAGCCACAACCATAGAAGCCATCAGTCCCGAGAAACCATCAGCATCACCACACTGGAACAGTTGGTTATATCATTCAAGAAAGGTTTTTATCAACTTCCACTGCCCTCCCGAGTTGCCAAATCTCCTCTTCACTTCACTTCGTGCTTCAATTCATGCACCTGGTTGGAGAGTGAAGTAGCAGCAGTGTTTATTTCCGCTCTAACAAGCAGGCAGAATTGATCTGTGAAAAGCATTAATTAGCCAATCAACAGCTAAATTAAATCAATGTAATCCTTTCTTCTTCTTAACTTGTAATGATTGCTTTGTTTCTCCACAACAGCGCTTTTCGTGTTTGGAACGCAACGGGAACACGTTTAGTAAGGGCGTGGAAGCTACTGAAGAAAGTGAGATAATTAAAAAAGGTGAGTCATGATGAGTTTCATGACTCTTGGACTCATGGTGAGGTATGTGAGTGGAGCCTTTTGTAGCTCCATATGCCTACTCTACAAAATGTACCTTTACTAGCTTTCAGACCTGGGTCAAATCAATGCATACAGTGCCTTATTCCACATTCTTTTGTGTTACAGCCTGAATTAAAAATGGATTAAATATATTTTTCTCACCCATCTACACACAATATCCCACTTTTTTTTTGTTGACCAATTGACAAAGTGAAAACATGTTTTTAGAAATGTTAGCAAATTTATAGAAAATGAAATACAGAAATATATCATTTACGTAAGTATTCACACCCCTGAGTTAATAAACGTTAGAGTCACCTTTGGTAACGATTACAGCTGTGAGTCTTTCTGAGTAAGTCTCTAAGAGCTTAACACACCTGGATTGTACAATATTTGCCCATTTATTCTTTAAAAATTCTTCAAGCTTCGTCAAGTTGGTTGTTGGTCATTGCAAGAGAGCCATTTTCAAGTCTTGCCATAGATATTCAAGCCAAAACTGTAAGTAAGCCAGTCAGGAACATTCAATGTTGTCTTGGTAAGCAACTCCAGTGTATATTTGGCCTTGTGTTTTAGGTTATTGTCCAGCTGAAAAGCAAATTAATCTCCTAGTGTCTGGTGGAACTGAACCAGGTTTTCCACTAGGATTTTGCCTGTGCTTAGCTCCATTCCATTTATTTTGATCTTGAAAAACTCCCCAGTCCTTAATGATTACAAGCATACCCATAACATGATGCAGCCACCACTATGCTTGAAAATATGGAGAGTGGTACTCAGTAATATGTTGTATTGGACTTGCCCCCAACATAACACTTTGTATTGAGGACAAAAAGTGAATTGCTTTGCCACATTTCTTGCAGAATTACTTTCGTGCCTTATTCTGTATAGGCTTCCTTATTTTCACTCTGTCAATTAGGTTAGTATTGTGGAGAAAACTCAATGTTGTTGATCCATCCTCCGTTTTCTCCTATCATAGCCATTAAAATTGTCTTTTTTATCCTGAATAACTCCTCAGTCCTTAACGATTACAAGCATACCCATAACATGATGCAACCACCACTATGCTTGAAAATATGGAGAGTGGTACTCAGTGATGTGTTGTGTTGGATTTGCACCAAACATAACATACCATAACACTTTTGTATTCAGGACAAAAACAGTGAATTGCTTTGCCACATTTTTTGCAGTATTACTTTAGTGCCTTGTTGCAAACAGGATGCATGTTTTGGAATATTTTGAATCTGTACAGGCTTTCTTCTTTTCCCTCTGTCGATTAGGTTAATATTGTGGAGTAACTACAATGCTGTTGATCCATCCTCAGTTTTCTCCTACCAACACTGTAACTGTTTTAAAGTCACCATTGGCCTCATGGTGAAATCCCTGCATGGTTTCCTTCCTCTCCGGCAACTGAGTTAGGAAGGACGCCTGTATGTTTGTAGTGACTGGGTGTATTGATACACCATCCAAATTGTAATTAATAAGTTCACCATTCTCAAAGGGATATTCAATGTCTGCTTTTTATTATTTTTGACCCATCTACCAATAGATGCCGGTTGCAAGGCATTGGAAAACCTCCCTGGTCTTTGTGGATGAATTTGCGTTTGAAATTCACTGTTTGACTAAGGGACCTTACAGATAATTGTATGTGTGGGGTACAGTGATGAGGTAGTCATTCAAAACTCATGTTAAACACTATTACTGCACAAATAGTGAGTTCATGCAACTTATTTTGTGACTTGTTAAGCACATTTTTACTCCTGAACTTATTTAGGCTTTCCATAACAAAGGGGTTGAATAGTTATTGACTCAATACATTTCTGTGAGGAGCGACGCTGTTAGAGACGAGAAACAGGTACAAGGAGGGAACATTTAATTATCAACGGACATGGAACAGGACAGGACAGTGTCTGTACATGAACACATAACGACATTAATGCAGACACAGGGAACAAATGGGGGAGCAGACAGTTATAGACGAGGCAATCAACAAAGGGAAGGAGTCCAGGTGAGTCCAATGAACGCTGCTGCGCGTAATGATGGTGACAGGTGTGCGTAATGAAGGGCAGCCTGGCACCCTCGAGCGCAAGAGAGGGAGAGCGGGAGCAGGCGTGACAATTTCAGCTTTTCATATTTGTATTAATTTGTAAAAAATCAAATTAAAACATAATTTCACTTTGATGTTATTTAATCAATGTTAAATTCAGGCTGTAACACAACAAAATGTGGAAAAAGTCAACGGGTGTGTATCATTTCTGTGGGCAGTGCACGTCAAATGCAAATGTATGGCCTCTTCACATCGACTCTTTTCCCTCTCTGTTTATTCTTTCCCAATATTCTGTTCTATGTTCTGATGGCACATTATCTATCTATAATCTGTCTATCATCTGCAATAACTCTTCTATCAGCTCAAATGCAGTCAGTCAACCCTCTGTCTGTCTCCCACTCCCTCGACAGGAATCTGAGGGGTTGTGGATGTAGTGGGAGATTGAGACCAAAATATGTAGCATGGAGAGCTAAAGGCCCTGAGTTATGGAACTTGTTCCAATTTCCTGAGGAGCCTTCGGTTCTCCTTCCCTCGCTGCTCCGCTGATCCCCCTACATCAGTCACAACGAGCCTTGGCTGGCAGTCAGTCAGGCATACAAGCTCTGCAATGTAAAGTCAGCAGCATCGCAGCACCAGGGCCTAAAATTACCCCCAACCCAGCCCACCCCAGTCTAGCTTATCCTCTGAGAGATGCTGTCGTTCTTCCATTTCAAGCCTCTGTCACTTTTCTGTGGCTTATCATGTTTTGTTTTTAAATCCTCTGCTGTCAGACAGAGCAAAGCAGGGCCCATTCTGCACCCAGATCTGAAAGAGAGGCATCATATCCTACTGCTATTACAGGATTATTGTATTATTTTGGTAGGCCTAAACAGGGCAACCTTTCCTTATTACATATCGATTCAGGTGATAAGCTTATGTTCAAGAATGCAACCAAATCACAGACACTCATAATAATGGTTCTTATATTGATTACTGTGGTATTTCTATAGAAGTATGATACATGTCGACTGATTGTGCAGGCTTTTGCTCCATCCCTATATGAATACAACTAATTGCAGGATCGGTTGTGTTTGATTAGGAATAGAATGAAATCCTGCAGGATGGTAGAGCTCCAGGAGGAGGGTGAGCCAACCTTGTCCTCCACCAACTGATCACATTACTGATGATAATGCTGCTGTTTGCAGCTATTAGTGCAATGACGGTATTCATCCACTAGGTGGAGTAACTCACCATATACATTTTCCTAGTGCAATCTGAGCACCAAACATGCTCTCATGCATAAGAGGTTGGTGGCACCTTAATTAGGGAGGACTGGGCTCGTGGTAATGGCTGGAGCGGAATCAGTGGAATGGTATCAAATACATCAAACATGTGGTTTCCATGTGTTTCATGCCATTCCAATCGCTCCGTCCCAGCCTTTATTATGAGCCGTCCTGCCTTCAGCAGCCTCCACTGCTTTCATCTAAGTATAGACCGCATTGCTTTTAAGTTGTGTCGTTATAACAAATCCCCTTTGGAGCACAGCTGGAAATAATAAACCTATAGGAAGCGAGCGGAGCATTTTACCCTTGATAATTCCATGTGCTTGTCTTCTGTAAGTAGACCCAAATGAGTCACTGCTCATTTATCAGTGGTGCCATATGCTGTTTTACATAAAGCAACACTTGAAAAATGAAAGGAGAGCCGCACACTCTAGGAGCTCGGATGCAATAACTTAATAACCTAATGACCAACGTTTCGACAGACAAGCTGCCTTCATCAGGGTATAAAGCAACAGTCTTATGAGTGTTTTACATCAGCCTGGGAGTTGTTTAAAACCCTTTATAGAGTTCCTATAGGGCTGAAAACTACATATTGAGTACCACATGGCTGTTTTATATGTTGCTTGCATGATGCCATTGTTTTCTGTCTCAGATCGTTCATCGGCTATTGATCATCTGGACAGATTTCAGAAATGAGGGCGTGGTAATATTGGTCTTCACCTCAGTTGACCTAACAGACATTGCCAAACCCCTCCTCCCTCCCAAGTCTCTTCTCACACTACCCTTGTAGTTTCAGAGTGTGTCTTGAAGTCAGAACACACTCTGAAATGCCACAAACGTCATCAAATGTCAAATACCTTCCAACACAGTGCCCACCGAGCCTCTGAAAAGTTACGAGGTTAACGTCTCTCTCTCTCTCTCTCTCTCTCTCTCTCTCTCTCTCTCTCTCTCTCTCTCTCTCTCTCTCTCTCTCTCTCTCTCTCTCTCTCTCTCTCTCTCTCTCTCTCTCTCTCTCTCTCTCTCTCTCTCTCTCTCTCTCTCTCTCTCTCTCTCTCTCTCTCTCTCTCTCTCTCTCTCTCTCTCTCTCTCTCTCTCTGCCATCTGTCTTTCATATTTCCCCTGTGTTTCTTTATACAGCATCGGCACGCCAGCAACGTGTTCCGTTCTGACAGCAAAGAGAGACTGTCGGGAGAGGTGGAGGGTGAGGACAGAGGGAGAGAGGGAGAGAGGGAAAGGAAGCAGGAGGGATTGAGAGGTGGCGAGAGGGGGGAGGAGAAGGGGAGAGAGGGAAAGGTAGGGTGAGAGAGAGGTCTAGAGGGACTTCGAGACCTCAATGTAGGGAAGGTAGTGAATTAACCCATTCATGACAGGGAGAGGGAGGGGTTTATGTGTCCTTTAAATTCCAGGTGGATTAGGCCTGGCTATATGCCATAGCCTACATGGCTATAATGCCTATAGGCAGGCATTGTCACAGGGCTTATTCTCAGAGGCATATTTAACTCTATACGGTGTATCTATGGCTCTGTTCTGAGTGTCCCTCTGGCATCCCATTTATTCTCATCTTCTGGATTGATTAGGCTTTCCTAATCAATGCTCAAACTGATATGACGGATATAGACTGGGTGTTCTGTGGTTGAAGGGCCTATGTGGCAATGTATTGGTGGTCCAGTCATTTGAAGTTTCAGGTATGGGGTTCTTTTTTTAAACGGACAAGTAGATTCCAGTGATAGGCCTACTGAGGTCCATTGGGACCTGTACAAATGAAAATGCCAACAGAGAGAAAATCCTTAGCTTAGCTCATTTATAGTATCACAGGAAGGATCTGTTCATTTGGAGACAAAGCTGTCTAGCTGTAGTCTAGTCTGACTGTGATGGAATGGGGAGAGGGGGATGAGATAAGCGACTGGCAGACTGGCACTGCCCAGCCTCTGCTCTTCTCTGTGGTCCAGGGAACAGGTGGGCAGCCAAAGTGCTGATCAAGGCTGGCCCATGGCCAATCAATCATCCCAGCCCAGCCAATGGGATTCATCCGTCCGTGCCGCCTGAGGTGGAGTGTTGGCACATGCCTAATTTTAATCTCCTTAAGTATGCGCCATTGCCTCCATATCGTCAACGCAATGGGCGAGGCCGCCTGTCAGAGTGACTGATAACGCGGGTTGTCCATCCAAGACGCATTGGTGGCCATGCATTGGCAAATTATTTGTTGGGTTTGGATCAGAATAGCAGCTCTGATGGTGGCTGGAAGGAAGTTTAGGAAAAACGTTGTCATTTTTTTTTAGCTACAAAGGGATTTGATCAGCCTTGAACTGTGACTGTAACCTGTCAGGATTTATTCATCTGTATTATTGGGGCTCCGAGGGCTTGGTGTCACAACAGAAAATGTTGCTCTCACCCTGCAGAAGTGGTGGAATGCGCACTAATAACCTGGACCAGTCCTGCAGTATTTTTTATTTAACTCGGCAAGTCAGATAAGAACAAATTCTTATTTACAATGACGGCCTACCCCGGCCAAACCCTAATGACGCTGGGCCAATTGTGCACCACCCTATGGGACTCCCAAACACAGCCGGTTGTGATACAGCCGGGAATCGAACCAGGGTCTGTAGTGACACCTCTAGCACTGATATGCATTGCCTTAGACCACTTAGACTGCTGCGCCAGTTTGAGAGAGGTGTGTCCAGCTGCTCAGAGGACATGTTTTTTTAGTAGTAAAGGTGTATGGAGTCACTTTTTGCCATTAATATCAAGCAGAACTTCTGAAATCGAGAACAAAATTCTTATTATTGCAAATTAAAAGAATGGTATTGAAAGCAAAACATGAACCCCAAAGTATTGAGAGCAAAAAAATATAATACAGCAAGGATTTTTTTTAAATGTGAGAACAAATTAATTGTAAATAAATGTAAAACAAAAGATTTCAGCGAAACATGTTTAATTATAAACAATTGAGATCAAACACCTGTTACGTCTGTTTAAAGATGAATTAGACCAAGGTGCAGCGTGGTAGGCGAACATCTTACTTTTATTTCAAATGAACACCAAAAACCCCACAAAATACAAAATTAACATAAAGTTCTGCAGGCTAAACAGCAACTAACAAAATCAAGATCCCACAAACTAAGGTGGAAAACAGGCTGCCTAAGTATGATCCCCAATCAGAGACAACGATAGACAGCTGCCTCTGATTGGGAACCATACCCGGCCAACATAGAAATAGAACACATAGATTGCCATCCCTAGTCACACCCTGACCTAACCAAAATAGAGAATAAAAGGGTTTCTAAGGTCAGGGCATGACAACGCCTCCCTCTTTGCCTGCATTTTTAAAAAAAATGTTGGTTACATTATCACCCTGGCTTGTGCTTTCACTGCCTTTTCTTGCAGTTGCAAGTTTTTTTTTAATACATTCCAGCAGGATACCACCTGGCATCCCACTGCTGGTTTGCCTCTGAAGCAAAGCAGGGTCGGTCACTGGAATGGGAGACCAGATGTTGCTGGAAGTGGTGTTGGAGGGCCAGTAGGGCACACTCTTCCCTCTGGTGTTAATATCAAATCCCCCTGCCCCAGGGCAGTGATGGGGACATTGCCCTGTGAAGGCTGCTGTCTTTCAGATGGGACGTTAAAAGGATGTCCTGATTCTACGTGGTCAAAAATATCCCTGGGCACTTATTGTAACATGAGGCTGAACCATTACTCCAAAACTGATTGACCAATGGAGATGCTTCCTCTAAACCCGCCTACACAGAATGGATTGATTGGATGTATACATTACTAATCAAAGAGCTTTTACATAGTAAGGGGAAACCTCACCTCATCCACAACCAATGTGTGGCAACTATTTTGTGCCGGAACGCTCACCACGCAACAGCTAGCATGGTTGAGAGGTCAGGAGTGATATATACAAATTAGGTGGCTATGATGGAATGGGGCCAGTTTGCCAATTTAGCCAGGACACTGCGGCTAGCACCACTACTTTTACCATAAGCGCCACAGGATTTTGTAATGACCACAGAGGGTCAGGACTTCTGTTTCACATCACATTCGAAAGACGGCACCCAATGCAGGGTAATGTCCCCATCACTGGCCTGAGGCAATGGGATTTGACCAGCAACATCTGATCTCCCTCCCAGGGACTGTCCAGGACCAACCCTGCATAGGTTCAGTGGCAAAACCACAGTGGGATGCCTGGTGGAGTACTGCTGGAATGAATTAAAAAACGTGCAAGTGCAAAAATACATAGCCGAAGATAGGGAAAATTGAAGAAAAATGTTTAACTGAAAACGAATTGTCTTGCATTCATTTACAATTAATTTGTTCTCGCATTTCTTAATAATATCCTTGCAATTTGTTTGTTGTTGCTCTCAACACTTCTGGGTTGATGTTTTGCTTTCAATATCATTATTTTTGTTTGCAATTCTAATACTTTTGTTCTCGACATCAGAAGTTCTGCTTGATGTTAATGCCACGAAAGTAACTCATACATCTGCATCCTATGACAGATCATCCCCCCAAGATATCCTCTAGTCTCTTTCCTCCAAGAACCGGGAGATACTTCTGATATAAGAACGCGCACGGCAACCTCAGCGTCAGCAGCAGAGCTCGTGCCCTGGCTGTTTCTCGCCTCCGTCTGTGCGCGTGCCCCATGCAGGTCTCTGGATCGGAGGTGATGATGGCGTTGGAGGAGCAGCATCGCTGAGTTCGCTCCTCTGAGCTTTTTATATTATTATAATTATAACAACGGTCGAAATACAATTACTCTCCTCGATCTCCTAACCAGAGAGGATGGGGAACGAAGGGAGCATCGAGGGAGGCGGACAACCCGGGGAACCGGGCTCCATCTCTGTGGCGGGAGCGCCTGGTTCCATTTCAGCACCACTGGGCTCTGGACAGCTCATCAAGCCCGCCAATGGTGCTGCTGCCGGGGGAGGAATGGGTGGTGGACCGGGAATGAATAGGTAAGACCTGTCATTAGCAACCGTGCAGTTGATGCCAAGTATTTGACAAATGATAGATTTGATATCCTTATACACTTGACATTGTATATGATGCTTTACATTATTTATATCGTCAAACGCTCTGTTGTGTTGTAGACAGGGAAACGATGCTGTTAGGCTTTGGCAGTTGGTTTTGTGATGCTTTTACGATTTACTTGGCTTTTGCCTAGCTGTTGGGACGTGTCATGGGTAGCGTTTCCCCTCCAAGTGTAAAGTCATTGGTAAAAAAAGTGAAACCATACCATTGTAGCATTAAAAGAAATGACCACTGAATTGTGGCTTATTTTGAGGTTGTCATGAAGGATGCTCGAGCTCATTCGTTTCTGCATGGGTGTTTTCAGAGGAGGATGCTTTTGCTGCTGCTTTGTGTGTGTGTGTGTGTGTGTGTGTGTGAGTGAGTGTGTTGTTTAGCCTAGTAGTATGTAGGCTATCGTAAGACATTGAAGTACGTGTCGCCACTCTCTCGATAATGATGTGCAAACGACCCCATCTTCAGATTCTGGATGTTGTGTGTGCCAGCTCGCATCAGTGATGGGATGGCTGGCAGAATGACATTCATTGGTAATGCATAGCCTAACAAATATTTAATTGAAAATACATCGAATTTTCAGTCCTTTTGATTATTTAGATTTTTACATTGTGTTGTAGAAAGACAGACATATGAACGGCTTGTTAATAATGTGTAGCTTAAACACAGCATATCCGTCATTATATAATAGGTTAGATAGCTTCGAAAGGATGACAGCTCGTAGCTGCTGCAGGAAAAGTGACATTTCTGCATTTGAAATGAAATAAATTCCAAGTATTGACACACAAGAATGTTATTATGTAAAGTCCCAGTTGATCATAACGGTGGCGGGTTGGTATAACGGCATAATAAAAGTCCATGTGAACCTATCTAATCACGTGCAGCATGAATTTGCTCGTCGCCCTTTTGCGCGAATATCGCTCTGTCGGTGGTTGTATAGTTAGAGGAGATGTGTTAGGCTTGCTATGACATTTGGACACGAGTGTGACTGTGATATGACAACACAGCATATTTATCCCCCCCTATTTTGTCACCTTCGTCTAGTCACATGTTACAAACTACAAA
This sequence comes from Salvelinus namaycush, assembly GCF_016432855.1. NCBI lineage: Eukaryota > Metazoa > Chordata > Actinopteri > Salmoniformes > Salmonidae > Salvelinus > Salvelinus namaycush. Next base: position 35,369,610 of record NC_052320.1, on the reverse strand, counting down.
TCACAGTGACTCTAACTGTTCTTGGTAATAAGTAGGCCTACGTGGTCTGTGTTGAAATGAGGAGCGAAAGAGCTAATCATGCTACTGTGTGTGTGCATGTGTTAGGATGTAGGCCTACCTGCGCTCCCTGGAGGGATGTGCCCCAATTTTCATGTTCATTATGACTGACACATAGACCAAGTGCGTGTGTGTGTCCAACCTGGACTCAGGGTGTCGACGAAACACAGTAAATGTACATTTGATTCCCTCCACATAGTATGATATGTTACATTCGGTATGATATGTATGAATTTGTGGATGTCCGGATGTCTGTTTAAAGGAGTAAGTAGTTGCAAAGGTTCTAATTAGCTAAAATACTGAAGTTGTCCGTGATTCAAACGTGCAACTTTTGGGCTGCTAGACGTTCGCGTTATACAAGGCATTTGGAAAGTATTCAGACCCCTTGAATTTTTCCACATTTTGTTACGTTACAGCCTAGTTCTGAAATGGATTCAATTGTTTTTTCCTCATCAATCTACACACAATACCCCATAATGACAAAGCAAAAATAGGTTTTTAGAAATGTATAAGAAATTTAAAAAACCGGAAATATCACATTTACATAAGTATTCAGACCCTTTACTCAGTACTTTGTTGACGCACCTTTGGCAGCGATTACAGCCTTGCGTCTTCTTGGGTATGATGCTACAAGCTTCGCACAACTGTATTCAGGGAGTTTCTGCAGATGCTCTCTCTGTCAGGATGGGTGGGGAGCGTCGCTGCACAGCTATTTTCAGATCTCTCCAGAGATGTTCGATCGGGTTCAAGTCCGGGCTTTGGCTGGGCCACTCAAGGACATTCAGAGACTTGTCCCAAAGTCACTTCTGTGTTGTCTTGACTGTGTGCTCAGGGTCGTTGTACTGTTGGAAGGTTAAACTTTGCCCCAGTCTGAGGTCCTGAGCATTCTGAAGCAGGTTTTCATCAAGGTTCTCTCTGTACTTTGCTCCGTTCATCTTTCTCTCAATCCTGACTAGTCTCCCAGTCCCTGTGTAACAGTATAACTTTAAACCGTCCCCTCGCCCCGACACGGGCGCGAACCAGGGACCCTCTGCACACATCAACAACTGACACCCACGAAGCGTCGTTACCCATCGCTCCACAAAAGCCACGGCCCTTGCAGAGCAAGGGGAAACCCTACTTCAGGTCTCAGAGCAAGTGACGTAACCGATTGAAATGCTATTAGCGCGTACCCGCTAACTAGCTAGCCATTTCACATCCGTTACACTCACCCCCCTTTCAACCTCCTCCTTTTCCGCAGCAACCAGTGATCCGGGTCAACAGCATCAATGTAACAGTATAACTTTAGTCCGTCCCCTCGCCCATACCCGGGCTCGAACCAGGGACCTTCTGCACACATCAACAACGGTCGCCCACGAAGCATCGTTACCCATCGCGCCACAAAGGCCGCGGCCCTTGCAGAGCAAGGTGCAACACTACTTCTAGGTTTCAGAGCAAGTGACGTAACTGATTGAAACGCTAGTAGCGCGTACCCGCTAACTAGCTAGCCATTTCACATCCGTTACACTCACCACCCTTTCAACCTCCTCCTTTTCCGCAGCAACCAGTGATCCGGGTCACGGCACCAATGTAACAGTATAACTTTAAACCGTCCCCTCGCCCCGACACGGGCGCAAACCAGGGACCCTCTGCACACATCAACAACTGACACCCACGAAGCGTCGTTACCCATCGCTCCACAAAAGCCACGGCCCTTGCAGAGCAAGGGGAAACCCTACTTCAGGTCTCAGAGCAAGTGACGTAACCGATTGAAATGCTATTAGCGCGTACCCGCTAACTAGCTAGCCATTTCACATCCGTTACACCTGCCGCTGAAAAACATCCCCACAGCATGATGCTGTCAACACCATGCCTCACCGTAGGGATGATATTGGCCAGGTGATGAGCGGTCCCTGGTTTCCTCCAGACATGATGCTTGGCATTCAGGCCAGAGAGTTCAATCTTGGTTTCATCAGACCAGAGAATCTTGTTTCTCATTGTCTGAGAGTCCTTTAGTTGCATTTTGGCAAACTCCAAGCGGGTGTCATGTGCCTTTTACTGAGGAGTGGCTTCCATCTGGCAACTCTACCATAAAGGCCTGATTGGTGGAGTGCTGCAGAGATGGTTGTCCTTCTGGAAGGTTCTCCCATCTCCACAGAGGAAGAGATTGAGCTCTATCATAGTTACCATCGGGTTCTTGGTCACCTCCCTGACCAAGGCCTTTCTCCCCGATTGCTCAGTTTGGCCGGGCGGCCAGCTTTAGGAAGAGTCTTGGTGGTTCCAAACTCCTTCCATTTAAGAATGATGGAGGCCACTGTGTTCTTGGGGACCTTCAATGCTGCAGACATTTTTTGGTACCCTTCCCCAGATCTGTGCCTTGACACAATCCTGTCTCAGTGCTCTACAGACAATTCCTTCGACCTCATGGCTTGGTTTTTGCTCTGACATGCACTGTCAACTGTGGGACCTTATATAGACAGATTTGTGCCTTACCAAATCATGTCCAATCAATTGAATTTACCACAGGTGGACTCCAATCAAGGTGTAGAAGCATCTCAAGGATAATCAATGGAAACAGGATGCACCTGAGCTCAATTTCGATTCTCATAGCACAGGTCTGAGTACTTATGTAAATAAGGTATTTCTGTAAAAAAAAATATATATATACATTTGCAAACATTTTTAAAAACCTGTTTTCATTTTGTCATTATGGGGTATTTTAGAAAAAGGCTGTAACATAACAAAATGTGGAAAAAGGGAAGTCTGAATACTTTCCGAATGCACTGTAATCCTACCCATCCTCCCCAATCAACCGGCCTCTAGGTTTAGGATATTTACTAGCTCATACCAGTGACAAACTTAGCAAGCTATTTTATTGATATGGCAGTACACAAACAAAATCCAGAGATCCTAAGATAACAAAATAACATTTCCCATTGTGAAAAATCCGCAATCCACCACTCCAAAGAAAGCATGGCTCTGGCGGCATCTCCGAAATGCCCCCAGATCCGAGATCGGATCCATGGCTGAAGCGTTGCATAAGCCCACACTCGGCAGGCTGTAAAGAAAACTCTCCCGGAGCCACAGAATGGCCGAATTACCGCAACTATACAGTAAGTGACCTCCGTTGCAGCCAAAACTGCTCTTTCCCATAGGCTTGTATTATCTATAACATGACAGCATCAGCAGTCAGCTACCAACAGTTGGCAGACATGTTTACATTTGGTTCGTTTTATTAGTGTTATTTAGATGGAAGACATTAGCTAAATGCGCTATAGCTAGCTAACGTTAGCATGGAGGTAGCCAGCTAGCTTTTTCACTTACCTGCTCACTTCCATTCTCACGTTCTTTGCTGGTGCTGCTGGCTGTTTGAGATGCTTTAGAAGCCCCATTGATGGTAAGGGCAGCATCCACTTTGAGAAGCAACTTCTTGCTGTTGAAATGTGCCACACATATTGACGAGTGGACACCCAATTCTCCTGCCTCATTCTCACAAATGTATCCCACTTTTGATGACGTTTTTCATTGATCGTGTAACGCTGACCGCAGGATGTTGTGGGATTTTTTCCAAAATTAGAGCTGATTTGAAGTTAACCTCAAACCCAATTTTTGGAACAACATTATAAGATTATAACAATTGATTTAAGAGTTCGTAATTTGGCAATGTTTTCTTGGGGTGCTCTAAGTTACAGTATACTGTTTTATGTAACCATACCAAACATAACATATCATACAGCACATTTGCAAGTTTTCAAATCTCAGTGTTAAGGTCAAAAGTGTTGTGAGTGTTATTTCTGAGTGTTGATTCTAGTGGGGTTAACACCTGTGGGATTTAAATGGACAAACATGCAGTGAATAAATGAAGTCTTATTTGAATCACAGTAGAATCAACACTGCGTGGTGTTGCTCTTACTCGACTGTGTTGAGTTAACTTCCATTAACTCTCAGAGTGAAAAAGATGTGGGAGGGGCATTATCATTCTTCCCAGAATGTGTTGTTGCAGGTAGATTTTTTAAAATAGTTTGTTTTAATATCTACAGTTGAAGTCGGAAGTTTACATACACTTAGGTTGGAGTCATTAAAACTCGTTTTTCAACCACTCCACAAATTTCTTGTTAATTAGCAAACTACAGTTTTGGCAAGTCGGTTAGGAAATCTACTTTGTGCATGACACAAGTAATTTTTCCAACAATTGTTTACAGATAAGATTATTTCACTTATAATTCACTGTATCACAATTCCAGTGGGTCAGAAGTTTACATACACTAAGATGACTGTGCCTTTAAACAGCTTGGAAAATTCCAGAAAATGATGTCATGGCTTTAAAAGCTTCTGGTAGGCTAAGCAAGGAAGAAGCCACTGCTCCAAAACTGCCATAAAAAAAAGCCAGACTACGGTTTGCAACTGCACATGGGGACAAAGATCGTGCTTTTTGGAGAAATGTCCTCTGGTCTGATGAAACAAAAATAGAACTGTTTTGCCATAATGACCATGGTTATGTTTGGAGGTTAAAGGGGACGCTTGCAAGCCGAAGAACACCATCCCAACCGTGAAGCACGGGGGTGGCAACATCATGTTGTGGGGGTGCTTTGCTGCAGGAGGGACTGGTGCACTTCACAAAATAGATGGCATCATAAGGTAGGAAAATTATGTGAATATATTGAAGCAACATCTCAAGACATCAGTCAGGAAGTTAAAGCTTGGTCGCAAATGAATCTTCCAAATGGACAATGACCCCAAGCATACTTCCAAAGTTGTGGCAAAATGGCTTAAGGACAACAAAGTCAAGGTATTGGATTGGCCATCACAAAGCCCTGACCTCAACCCTATAGAAAATGTATGGGCAGAACTGAAAATTTATAATTATACTACCTTAAAACCGTCATCATGTGCGCCTGCGCCTTGCTTTGGCTTTGTTTACAAACCGTAGGATAGCTACTAGTAGCTAGCTCAAGCAGAAAGTACGATCAAAGATACTGGTGACCTTTCATCTGTGGTGGGACTGTTAGCTAGCAAGCTACTTATGCCGGCAAAAGCACACTGTGTTGTGATTGGATGCCATACTGTAGAAGTAGAATGAAGACATCCGACAGCAGTGGCTGATTTTCATTTCAGGTGGACAGGCTGCACAGAAAATTATGATCATGTGCAGTGAACATTTCAAGGGATGTTGCTTTATCAATTGGGGAGGACATTCGATGGGTCTTGCCAGGAAGCTAATCCTGAAAACGGATGCTGTACCATCACTAACAGTGGATCTTGCAAGCGCTGACCATAATGTAAGTATCAGAGTTTGATGAGTCTGACACGGTAGCCAACATTTTGAGGGGATCGTCTAACGTTAGATAATGCAACTGTGGCTGCTTTGACTTGTGAATGGTATATTTTCTGTAACACACCCGATAGTCACTATATGGTTTTTGTTCTTCCATCCCTAAACCCTAAGTGTCTGAGAACTGCCAGCACACAGCTGACACGAAGGAATGTTGTCCACAAAAGGAGTTTCGGGTATGTATAGTATTTGCAATTTACCCCTAAAAATCGTATTTTTAAATTCTATTTTATTTGTATTTATTAGGGATCCCCATTAGCTGCTGCCTCTTCCTGGGGGTCCAAACACATGAAGGCACTTACATCACACAAAAATAAAAAATAAATGAAACAGTACATCATAAAACAACATTACACCACTACATATCTACAATACAAAATGTGTAATACCTCCATATAACAATATTACAATGTATGTGTGTGTAGAGTTTGGGTATGCGTGTGTGTTCCTGTGTGTGTGTGTGTGTGTGTGTGTGTGTGTCTGTGTGTGTGTGTGTGTGTGTGTGTGTGTGTGTGTGTGTTCACAGTCCGCGTTGCTCCATTGTGTGGGTTGTCTTACAGTTGATGTAGCTTGTATCATTGGGGCTAATCATGATGATTGGGAGGGGTGGTATTATTATTTCACTTTCCATCTCCTGTTGTCTCTCCACTATCATCAAGCTGTAATGATAGACATTTTAGAAAATTCAACAACTACTCTGTCTGCACAGCTTCCCAGGCAACCATCACAGCAGGAATGCTGTGAAACAAATGTAGCTTTCCCAAGGCAAAGAAAGGGGGGGGGGGGGGGGATATGCTGTGAAGCCTGTGAAGACAGACCCAACATACTGTAAGTCATAGTTATTCATTTCAAATCTGCATCATATGAGCATTTCAGGCACACAAACATTCCAAATACAAACATGAAAAAGTTTCACCAAAAAGTGCGCAACCAAATATTGAATATTTGAAATTGAGTGCTTCAAAAACACCAGCAAACACATTGTAGAATGAGTAGATCACCACATTGATGAATTGATAGCAACTCAGAACACTAAATAAAAGGAAATGTAATTCACTACCCATTTAACAAACATTTCCCTTCCAAAAACATTACAGTCTATGTAGACAGGCTCCTGGATCTCCTCTTCAACGAAGTCCTCCTTGATCCAGAGCCATATGTGGGGAACCTGTCCATCCCAGGACCCCTTTCTGCCCAGTGTGAGGTCTGACAAGGAGGAAGTCATAGCTGGATTTGTCCCCCTCCTCTCCCTCTCCCCATCAATCTCTGTAGTTGGTTGCATTTCCTAAAGCCTAAGTAATCAACTTTTATGTGATATGATATCACAGTTAGTTACTTTTTATATATTTTTTCAAGCATTCGGACTGGAGATGAGTGTTACAAATTGTACGAATCAATGGGTCCTGCACACTGTAGGGCAGCCGGGGGACTGTGTTACGCTTTCTCTAATTATCATTTTTTATCTCAAATGATGCCTCAGCATTATTTGATCACCTTTATGTGTTCATGTTAATCAATATTTCAGCTATGCTGGCCTAATTGTATAAGATCAAATAAATGTCTGATCAATACTTACAGTTCTGAACATATTGTCGTTTATAATGGTAATGCAGAGGCACCTATAAATTGTCCAGTTCACTTATTGTATGCTGTTTTTTTTTATGTGCATTCCCTTACGTCTAAGCTTCTAAGGTGACTCAGGCTTGACTAATTCTTGTGAAGAAGTGTATCAGTGAACTGTATTCTGTAATCAGTTACAAAACAACAGAACTGCAATTGTGTATTGATTCTGTTTGCCTGATATCCAACAGTCCATGTTCAGCTCTGTTGACCATGAGAGCATTTTGCAGAGAAAATGGGTTGAGGCATACTATTTAGGCTCAGAATGACATGCGGCACATTGTTTACCTTGTCATCAATGACATGTGGCCCATTGTTTACCTTGTTACCTGGCAACAACCACAACTGTGTTTCAAAGAGCTGTCAGTCAAGGAAAGCTCATGAATATAAGCTTCACCGCCCACTCAGCCTGTTCTTTCAGGCTTCCTGATAGTTTGAGATGAGAGCAAAGGTACAATTTCTTCAATTCTGAGCATTTTAATAGTGTACAAATATTACAGATTATGTTTTGGTCAATCAAAGGCTAATTTGACTTGGGAGATAGGATGACTGTATGGGGACATTTAACACTATTTCGGTGGTTCACACAATTTCTAAGAAACGGTTACATTTAACATTGTGGGTGTTAAGATTCTCATCTCAAATTTGCTGTATACCTTTACTATGTTACGTCTAGTCTGAGAGGCCAGGCTGGTGTGTCCTGGTGTCATTTCTAAGAAAGTGTTACATTTAACAATGCGGGTGTTAAAATTTGGATGGCAGATTTGCTGTGTACGTTTACTATGTTAGGTCTAGTCTGAGAGGCCAGGCTGGTGTGTCCAGGTGTTTTCCAACTTGTCAAAAAATCTTTCCCTTACAATAGCATCATACTAGGGTACTGTAGTAGGCTACAGCATCCACTCCACTGCTCTATAAAAGGCCTAGTGGCTCTAAGGGGTTGAGCTGGTCTACAGTTTTTATATGCTTGGTCCTTGTCTTTGTCATCGAAAAGGGTTCGAAAATAGTTTTGTGTGTCTGTGCGCCTGTGTCTCTGTGACTTTAAATGCTTATCCGGCTGTTACAACTACCTGCATTGAAACAGCAACCTGCATGGAGTGGTCAGTGGTACAGATTGTCCATGACCAGACTCCCTACTCATGGCTGTAGTGAATCCTGCCTACCAGTATCCATATGCAGAGGCCAGAGGGGTAACAGACACATACTCCGACTGCCAAAGATTCAAACTTCGACCATTTTCTGACCCAGTCAGGGCAGCAACATTTAAAGTGCAGAGATTTTCCTCAACATGACTTCCAAGTTAACTTCCTCGGGGTCGGTGTCCCTTCCACGGGACAGTTGAGCTAACGTAGGCTAATGCGATTAGCATGAGGTTGTAAGTAACAAGAAAATTTCCCAGGACATAGACATATCTGATATTGGCAGAAAGCTTAAATTCTTGTTAATCTAACTGCGCTGTCCAATTTACAGTAGCTATTACAGTGAAAGAATACCATACTATTGTTTGAGGAGAGTGCACAATTTTGAACTGGAAAAGTTATTAATAAACAAATTAGGCACATTTGGGTAGTCTTGATACAACATTTTAAACAAATATACAATGGTTCATTGGATCAGTCTAAACCGTTGCACATACACTGCTGCCATCTAGTGGCCAAAATCTAAAGTGCACCTGGGCTGGAATAATACATTATGGCCTTTCTTTTGCATTTCAAAGATGATGGTACATCAAAATACAAAAGAACGGTGTTTTTTTTCTTTGTATTATCTTTTACCAGATATTTTGTGTTATATTCTCCTACATTTCATTCACATTTCCACAAACTTCAAAGTGTTTCCTTTCAAATGGTACCAAGAATATGCATATCCTTGCTTCAGGGCCTGAGCTACAGGAAGTTAGATTTGGGTATGTCATTTTAGGCGCTGTGATGTCCAATTTCCTTCACTGTGGTTTACTGCCCAAGAACAGTCTCTACTTTTTATTCAAACTTTTTCTACATTGACTGAAAGCTGTGTGTTCACAACCCACGTTACTTGGCATATTTTTTCTAAGCACCGCACTGCACCAATTGCAATTTGGAATCTGCAGAGTTTTGCCAAGCATAAAACAAAAAATGTAGGCCTACTGTTTTATCACCATGAAAGTAAGTAACTGGATTTTCCATTCAGGTCTGTTGATTGATGATTCCAAAGGTTTGGTCATATTTTTTCTGCTTTCTGATTGGCTGGTTTAATTGGCTCAAACCGCTCCCTCTTCCATCACACAAATCATGATTCCTTCACTCCCATAAACCATCTGTGTACTCCAGAACTGTGGGCTGTTGTAGGAGGCGAAAGATGGATTCAAATCTTCTGACTCAATGTCGGTCTTAGAGGGCTGAAACACTTACGTTTTGTATCCTCTCCTTCTAATTAAGGGAATAATTCAGACCTGGGACACCAGATGAGTGCAATTAACTACCAGGTAGAAACAAAAAACAGGAGTGTTTTGGCCCTCCAGGACCGGAATTGAACACAGGTTTTCCCAAACTCGGTCCTGGGGCCAAACCTTAATTCTGAGTTGGTTATTTGAGTCAGCTGTGTAGTGCTAGGGCAAAAACCAAAACATGCACCCGTGGGAGGCAGGACTGAGTTTGGAAAACCCTGCTCTACTGTAGCTGCTTCCCTTCCCTCTGCCCTTGTTGTTTTTCCCTCTCATATCTAAAAATGATAGATAGATGTAAACAGTATGGTAATACCTTCACTTTCCCTCGGGTTGGACTAATTACGTTAGTAAGATAATTTTTCCTGCATAGTTATCAACACATTTTGATTGGTGTCTTCAGAAGTCTAGTCAACAATGGCAGAGCGAACCCAGCTAGCACATTTGGTTCCTTGGAAGTTGTGGGAATTTAAGTTTTGGGTCTCCCTTGATTCTGGGAATGAAGCCATATGTTTCCTGACTGGTAAAACTGCCTGTTATTTTAAACGTTCTGAGGATGTGAAAATTTTGCCTGTTCTGGGAATGTATCATTTTTAGGTTGCAGGGAGGTTCTGAGAATGTTTTACTATGGTTCCCTGAATGTTTTCCTGGGAGGTTCTATAATTGTAGATATTTGAAGGTAATTAAATGATGTTCTGAGAACATTCTCTAAATGTTGTGAATGTTTTGAAGAACATTTTAAAGGTAATTTGGAGGTTTTTGAATAACTTCCTTTATTTCAAAACACTGCTAGCGTAACTGTTTCGAAATCCAAGCACAGATAGAACACATTGACATTTATTTGCTTAGGCATTAATCACGCAAACCCATTTTGTTTTGATTGTGGCATGGCGTCAGTGAGATTCAAACCTATGATCTTCCGTTCTCTATCCATGGAGTTAGTCAACTGCACTCCACGATAGAACTAGCATGCCATGTGTTTTTTAATTCATACGAAGTTGTTCGTTTTAGTCTATCCAAAAATACCCATTTTTCAAAAGGAAACAAGCACTCATTAAGATCAGTTGTGGCCAAAATAGTGGGTGTGGCCAACACACCTGAACACACTTATCAAGATAGAGGATAGAGTTTTGTGACACTGAGAACAGAATGTATATGTTTCTAAATAACTTTCTTCGAACATTCTTTGAACGTTACTCATGTTTTCTTATGGTTATTATGGAATGTTTTCTTAATATTCTGAGAACATGACTTTAAATATAACCACGAGGAAACCTGCAGAAAAACATTATGCAGAAGTACTCAAATTCCCACAGAAGAATGTTGTTTCTTAACATTCTCTGAACGTTCTGAGAACATGACTTGAAATAGAACCATGTGTTGTGTTCAGCACTAATTGTTTAGTGTAGCACCCATGATTTGTATCATCGATTGGACGGTATTTTGTTGATATGTTTTTATCGGAACTCACTAGGTGATTTGGTGGTTAAATTTCCGTTGTATTTGAGATGCTACACGTTGAGGTAAATGTCAGCCTTAACTGAGGACAAGGGCTTGTTTGGTTCTTTTTAAACATAAACATAACGTAACGAACTGGCACAGAGAGACAGGAAACCCCGGGATGAATACACTAGGGAAAATAAGCGACACCTGGAGGGAGTGGAGACAATCACAAGGACAGGTGGAACAGATCAGGGTGTGACACGGTGTAAATCGTTAGACTACTGTAGGTGGCGAGACAAATGTTGCCGTGTCTAAGGGTAGTACGTGCTAAATAAAGGATACATAAATGATGGGGTGGATTAAAACAAATGATTCATGAGTGGAGGGGGGACAGTGGCCTCCCTGTGAACAGAACTTATCTGACTGTAATTTTAAACTTTTTGTTCACCTGGTAAAGTAACGTTAGATGGAAAGACAAAGGTAGAGTATAGTAGAGATTGTAGAGGGAAAGTGTTAGAGTGGAAGGGAAGTGTACTGGGTGATGGTGATTGAGATGGCTTCATGAGTTAAGGGAAACAGAGATGTAGACTAGTGAAGGTAACAAAGGAAATGGGAAGTTAATTGTAAAGTAAGAATTTCAAATTGTTATTGTTTGGAGTGATTAAGATATAGCAAAATGAAAACTAACAAAATGTTTATTTTCTCTGCCTTTGAATGCTTGCCGTGGGAGACTAGTTAGTGAAATTCTGCAGTTTTATAAAGTATAAAGGTATCTGGATTCGGGAGTAAAGGGAGCTCCCAAATAAGTAAGGCCTGGCCATTTATTTGTTTTGCCTTACGTTTTACCACCAACACCAACACCAACACGCACACAAAACTCAATTGTTATGAATATTTGTTAAGTGCTGTTAATAACATGTTGGATTTATTGTGTGGGGTCTTTTTTAATTTGGTTGTAAACTGGGTACGCAGAATGAGGAAAATGTTTGAAATGTTTTTAAATGGTTTCTGAGGGAAAGAAAAGGGATAGAAAACAATGGGGTTGAGGTTTAAATGGGCTATGTCAACACTAATAATTAGGACGAAGTTTATAATTTAGCAATAGTCCTATGTGTGATTTAGAACACGAGAAGGAGAGAGAGAGAGTGCTGCCCCTGATCGAGGGACACCTGTCTCTAGTCTATTTTATCATTACCTTATGGGATACAACTATTTCCTTATGGAGTTATAAAGAGTTGTAATTTTAATTTGATTTGTTATTCTAATTTGTTTATTTTTGATTTAACAGGCAGTGTTGTTATTTTTTAATTACCGGTCCCCTGGGGCTTTTGGTAAATATGCACATTTGTTTCATCACAAGTCTGCCTATAAAAGAAAGAAAAGTTTTTCCCATCTCTAGTTTATATGAACAAGAGTATTGCTGTTATTGTGTTGTTTGTTTTTGCCTTGTTTTGAAATAAATCTCACCAGATTGTGTCTGCTGTACGGTCGGGATTTCTCCCTAAGGGGTAACTCTGCGGGGAGGTCGCCAGTATGATAAGGGAATATAAAGCAAATTTGCAAAATGGTTTCAAGAAGTGTATTGTTATGCTCTTTGAGATTTGTCTTAGAAATGTTGGTATTAAGAAAATTGGGAATGTAATCATTTGTCATGGGGTGAATATGTCTTAAAAATGTGTTTTGGTCTGTCCTCTTTCGAAGTTATGGCGATAGTGACTACAGATGGTATCTTGTGATGCATGGAAAGAATAAATTGATGATAACAGTGTGAACTTCACACCCCCCCTAACCAGCTGAAGAAATGACATTCACTATGACCTTGTCCTTCACCACTCCTACCATGAGACCTGCGTCCGAGCCAGCAACCTGTACACAGCATCCAGTCGAAGCTATCAACTGCCTTTTCTCTCATGCCTTTTCTCATGCCTTTTCCACGTGAACATGAGTCCACGTGGAGTGATCATGGAAAGAGATCCTGTCAAAACTTATTTCATTCTGCTGGTGTACTGGTAGGAAAATGGACAAGACATAATGGACTGTAAAATACAGAGCGGCTCAGGTGAGAGACATTATCAAGGGCCATCCATTTTGAATATGTGCCATTGGGAGGACGAACTGAAACACTATCTGAAGCAGAACATGAAGAAACACCAGAAGAAGAGTGCCGGGACGGAGGGGGACGGTCAACTGTGCCTGAAAATTGATTTAGGGTTGAATTTAGATTAAAATACATTGAAATACCAATCTGTCATTACCACAAGTGATGAGAATTGTCCATGCCGGAAATATATGATGAATATACTGTTTGTAAATGTACATTCTAACCGTGTCTGTGTGTGCTAAGTTGAGGTTCTTGAATTTGAGTGACTCAACGTGAAGCACTAAGGGCTGTCATTCTACATTTGGGTTGTATAACCATGATGGGGACATTGATAGTAGGGGTTTTGTTTTACCATGCTATTAGAATTAAAATGTTAAAGCGCATCAATACATATGGTTTTCTGGATCATGCACTACAATTGACTTGAGCATGTTTAGTATGTTTATAACTATAGAAGTGGACTAGAAGTAGTGACTAACATGTTATGGGTAAGATGGAATGATTTATGTATTTGTAACCAGAGGCTAAGTACATATGGGGCATGTATTTGAGACAAAATGTTTGCATAATGGTGTTAGTTGCAGATTGTAGCAGAGATAGTATTGTCATTTCATACACTATTGTCAACTTTCAGTGAGGGGTTTGTTAAAGAAGGTATAACACTTGAAAGAATAGCCACAGATCCCTGTATACAATAGGCCACCTCACCTGAAGGGACGTTTGCTGTAGTAGTAGCATCACATCTCCTGCAGAGTGTGCCAAATGATAGGTGACCATTGCTGTACATTCATACCCCAGGGTGAGGGTAACTTGACTATTGTAGTGGAACATCTGAAAGAGCTCAGCAGTGATCTCGCAAACAAACACCAAGTGATTGCGTTGTGTGTGGTGATGAAGTGTGTACTGATGTTTAATTCATGTGTTCCTTTCCCCTGAGAATGAATTGTACTATGTGAAGGTTTGAAACTCAATGACATAGGTAATTTACAATTTTTATGTACTAAGTGTAAGAATGTCTTTCCTTTTCACTCTTTCCAAATTATGTTCATGCTTGCTTGATGAAAATACTTGTTAGTAATTTTCCATTAGTTTGGAACTTAGTCTCAAAAGGGAGGAAATGTTGTGGAAAATTACAACATTAGACATACTATGCTGTTTTTACTTAGAGAATTGTCCATTGTTATATTCTAGTTTTTTTTTTGCTGATGCAGTCTTGTCTTGTGTGACTTAGCCATACGTCTGGGCATACAGATAAGAGCCGGGTGCGACCTCAGTATGTAACATCCTGTTTGTACTATCTGTAGGAACTCCTCTGTGTGGAAATTTGCAGGAAGGAACAGACAATGGTGGCAATGTCAGCTATCTTAATCTGCACAGACAAGCTAAACACCTTTTATACACTATGTTCCCCACCCCTGTTTGCACACATCTGCTATCTGCCACATAGACAAAGAGGTTGGACTTTTCTATAAAAGCTGAGAGCCAACTCTGTTCATGGAGCTTTCAACTTTGACTATTCTTAATTTTTGCAAATCTTATAATAAAATTGTTTGAAAGAATCTGCAGTCTCTCTTCCTATACAATTTCTCTGACACATACATGCTAGCTACCGGACTGGATGTGGATAGCCTTGAGAGGAAAAGGGCCATTCCTCTCCACTGAGCGCCTGTAACGATGTGCTCTGAGAGTCGGGAAGCAATTTCAGGGAGTGAGTGTTTTAATAAAATAAACGGAACATAATACAAAACAATAACCTTGAACAACGCACAGACATGAAATGCGGCTGAGATGCAGGAGCATGGCGACCTAGAGTGCTGGAGAGAGAGCATAACTGACGGTACCCCCTCCCCGGCGCGTTTGGCTCCAGCCGCAGGATGCCAACCCAAGGGACGATCCCGGGGATCAGGAGCGGACCGGTCACCTCCACTGATGCGCAGGAACCTGTAGCCAGCTGGGATGCGGGAACCTAACAAACCGGTTGAGGCATGGGAGCCTGGCGATCCGGTTGAGGCATGAGAGCCTGACGAGCCAGTGGAAGCAGGGGAGCCTGGCGATCCGGCAAAGGCATGAAACCCTGACGAGCCGGGTGAGGCAGGGGAGCCTGGCGATTCGGCTGAGGCATGAGAGCCTGTAGCGTCTCCCGGACCCAACGTCATTCCCACCTAACCAAAAAAAACAAAAAACACTCCCTGATCCTTCCCTTAGGTGAGGTGTCATTTTGTAACGATGTGCACTGAGAGTCGGAAAGCAAGTTCAGGGAGTGAGGGTTTAATAAAATAAACGGAACATAATACAAAACAATAACGTCGAACAACGCACAGACATGAAACAGAAACAATGATGCCTGGGGAAGGAACCAAGGGGAGTGACATATATAGGGCAGGTAATCAAGGAAGTGATGGATTCCAGGTGAGTCTGACGGTGCGCAGGTGCGTGTAACGATGGTGACAGGTGTGCGCCATAACGAGCAGCCTGGTGACCTAGAAGCCGGAGAGGGAGCACACGTGACAGCGCCAAGGGCCTGCGCATCTTCCAAGAGCTTGGGGAAGCACACACATATGATGCAGCTGTTGAACTTTTGGATGGACATTTTGCAAAGAAATGGAGTGTGCTTCTGAAGAGGCTGCATTTTCGGGCAGCAAGCACAGCACGTGGTTGAGTCAGTGACACAGTATGTCAATGATCTTAAAGGGATAACGCAGTCATGTCAGTTTGGTTATCTTAGAGATGAAATGATCAGGGACCAGTTAATTGAAAGAACCTCAAGCTCACTCATGCGGGAGAGGCTTCTCCTTGAAGATGATGATCTGACTTTAGCAAAAGCTGCACCCATAGCTTCCCAAGTGTAATCAGTAGTTCACTGTGCAACTAAGATATCTGAGGCACAGACACATGATTCCAGTGCTGTTCAAGCTGTGAAGCAGTCTTAGTGCTCATAGTGTAGCTGTCACTCAGACAGTGACATGAATGCCTCAGTGCAGTTGATGAGACCCCAGACGCGTCAACGGTGTGCCAACTGTGGTTCCAATAGACACAAAGCATGTGCTCCTGACTGCCCTGCTCGTGGACAGACAAGTAGACGATGTCAGATACAAACCATTTTTCAAAGTGGTGTAGGTCAGCTCCAGCCCAGGCCCCTGTGCTCCAACGCTCACGCCCCATGGACACACCCCCTGCTGTCATTCACACTGTTGGCTCAAACCCGAGTGGGTTTTCCACTTGCGCTGTATACCTGGGTGACTCCTGCATTCCTCTCGTGCTCCTCAACATGGCCACCTACGAGCAGTTCTTGTCCCACCTGCGCCTCCAGCCGCCCAGCTTTAGCCTGTACGGATATAGGCACTCAGTGATTGATGTCATCGACTTTACACCCTCACCTGTGCAGTATGGCAACAAGGTCCTCACTCAGTTCCCCTTCCACATCAGGGCACTAATATCTTAGGCCTGGACCTGTTCACCAGCCTGGGGTTCTCTCTGAGGGACAACAGTGGCTTAACAATAGTGCACGTGGCCTCCCCATGGCAAGAGTAATGTCTCACCCTCTTCAACGGCGTAGGTGCCCTGACAACAATCACACATAAGCACCTCCTCGATCCTACGGTGACTCCAGTCATTCAACCTCTACGCCGTATTCCACTGGCTTTATGCGAGGAGGTCACTAAGGAGCTACACAACCCGGTGGACGCCTTACCATGGGTGTCCAACTTGGTCATCGCTAAAAAGAAGTCTGGAGAGCTGCGGGTCTCCTTGGATCTGAGAGCGGCCAACAAGGCCATCATACATGATCGGTACCCGCTGCTGACCATGGAGGAACTGACCAGTCACTTCTACAGGTCGATGGTCTTCACAAAGCTGGACCTTTGCAAGGGCTACCTCAATGTTCCCCTACACCCAGAGAGTAGGAACGTGACAGCCTTTGTCACTCATATCGGGGTATACCGCTACACAAGGATGCCCTTTGGTCTCAGTTCGGCCCCAAGTTATTTCCTAAAGATAATGTTCATCATCCTTTCTGGGGTCACTGGAGTGGCTGTCTACTTGGATGACATCGTCGTCCATGGCCCCAGCACTGCCGTCCATGACGAGCGTCTGCAAGCAGCCTTCGCGGCGCTCAGTCAACACAACCTCACACTCAACACTGAGAAGTGCCTGTTCTCAATGTCAGAGATCGACTTTGTCAGGTTCCGTGTATCAGCCCAAAGGCTCGAACCGCTGCAGTCAAACATGGAAGCCATCCATCGTGTCATGGAACCGACATCTGCTACACAACTCGCCTCATTTCTGGTAATGACGGGTTACTGCACTTCCTGCCCCAGTACTCAGCCATCACTTCCCCTCTGTGTCAGCTGCTGAAATAGGAGGTGTACTGGGCCTCTCAAAGAACTGCTGGCCACTTCAACCATCCTTGGTTACTTTAACCTCACCAGGCCAACTCTGGTCACCTGTGACGTATCAGCTACAGCAGTGGGAGCAGTCCTCTCTCATCTTCAGTATGGCATTGAGAAGCCGGTAGCTTCCGCGTCTTGCACATTGAGACCCACTGAACAGAAGTACTCTGTTGGAGAGAGGGAGGCACTAGCATGCGTCTGGGCCTGTGAGCGGTGGCACATTTACCTCTACGGACATTCTTTCACCCTGTGCACTGACCACCAGGTCCTCACAGCCTGTCTACCTCCGGGTCGGGTCACAACCTCCTCTGCATGTATCGCTGGTCAGACCGCCTCCAGCAGTATAACTTTAAGCTGCAGTTTACGTCGGACAGGGACAATGTGGTGGCCTATCTCCTTTCGCGCTCTGATTCTCCAGACTCCACCTGTGCCAAGGATGACTCAGAGGAGGACCTCATCCAGCTCCTACACTCATGTCTCTAAGACAAAGTGTCGCTCAAGGAGCTGACCCAAGAATCAGCCAACGACCCCATTTTCATGAACTTGCGGGAATACGTTGCCAATGGCTGGCTGGCACAGCTCCCGTTGGAACCATATGCCAGGTTCGAACATGAGCTGTCATGCTGGAATGATACGTCTGCCTTGCGGAAACTGCACTGTCATACCAAGCATCCTCAGACGATGAGTGTTGGCCATGGCTTATGAGGGCCACCTTGGCATTGTGAAGCTGAAGCAGCCCTGCTCGGACCTGGTGTGGTGGCCAGGAATCAATTATGATTTTGAAGGGCTAGTACGTGACTGTGCTCCATGTCTTGTCAGTGGAAAGACAGGCCCACTTCCACCGCCACCATCACTAGAACCACTGGCCTGGCCCTCCCATCCATGGGAACATATCCAACTAGACATCTGCGGTGAACTCTACAATGTGCCACATCACTAACACTTCCAGGTGGTTGCGTATGACCTCCATTCAAAATGGCCTGAGGTCACACCCATGGGTTCTGTCACTTCAGGGGCCATCATAAACTTCCTGAATAAGCTATTTTCTTACTGGGGACTGCCTGCAACTCTGACCACGGACAACGGTCCTCAGCTGGTCTCGGCCAAGGTCAGCTCTTACATCCAAATCAAGGAGATCAAGCACATCAGAGCAGCCTACTACCACCCCCAGGCCAACGGGGGAGGGGGAGAGAGGTTCGATCAAACACTGAAAAACTGAATGAGAGCTCACCTAGCTCAGGGTTGCTCCTTCACTGAGTCCTTGTCGCAAACTCTGCTGCACTACAGAGCTGCTCACCACTCCACCACTGGAGTTTCTCCTGTAAAGCTGATGCGAGGACGTGAACTAGAGCTGCCCATATACAGGCTCTGACCCTCTGTCGGTAACCCGACAGCCTCGACAGTCAACGCAGCAATGCAAAGCCAACAGCGTAAAAGTCAGGAGCACTACAACAAAAGAAAGAGAGCACAGCTTCCTGGAATCCAAGTGAGGGATTGGGTCAGGGTGCAACGACCATACCACGCAGACGAGCTTTGCACCTTCAGGTCAACAACACCATGTCAAGTTCAACTTCAGTTGGGCCGAGCAACGTTTAAACTGACTGACGGCTCTTGCTGGCACACTGAGGAAGATGCCACCTCATGCATGTCCCCACTCTGCCATTGATGCCACCCTGTGGTTCACTACCAGTGGCAAACGCTCCCTTGGCCCCACCTGCCCCACAGGCACCTGTTGCTGTCGCTGCAGCACCCATTCTGCGGCCTGTAAGGGTGCACTACCACCCTGCTTACCTTCAAGACTTTATCACCTCCTTTCATGCCTAGTTTAAAATAGGGGGGGGGGGGGGGGGGGGTGTTGTGTTCAGCACTGATTGTTTAGTGTAGCATCCATGATTCATATCATCGATTGCATATCATCGTTTGTTTTTATCGGAAATCACTAGGTGATTTGGTGGTTCTATTTTTGTTGCATTTGAGATCCTACTTGTTGAGATTATCAGGTTTCAGGTAAAACCCAAGTGCAGACTGTGTTGAAGTAACAATGTTTATTACAGCAACAGGAGCAGGCAAACGACAGGTCAAGGCAGGCAGGGGTCGATAATCCAGAATAGAGGCCAAGGTACAGGATGGCAGGCAGGCTCAGGGGCAGATCAGGCAGAGGTCGATAATCCAGAGTAAGGGCAAAGGCACAGGACGGCAGGCAGGCTCAGAGTCAGGACAGGCAAGGGTCAAAACCAGGAGGACAAGAAAAAGAGAGACTGAGGAAAAGCAGGAGCTGAGGCAAAACACTGGTTGACTTGAACAAACAAGACGAACTGGCACCGACAGACAGACAACACAGGTATAAATACCCAGGGGATAAGTGGGGAAGACACCTGGAGGGGGGTAGAGACAAGCACAAGGACACGTGAAACAGATCAGGGTGTGACAGAGATAAACGTCAGCCTCAACTGATAAGTGTTTGTTCGGTTCTTTTTAAACATAACACCATGACGAAACTTACAGAAAGTACAGAGAGTCCCACAGAAGAACGTTGTTTCTCGACGTTCTCTGAACGTTCTGAGAACATGACTTTAAATAGAACCATGAGGAAACCTTTAGAAATCGTTATACTGAAATACTGAAATTCCCACAGAAGAACATTGTTTCTTAACATACTCGGAACAATTTGAGAACATTACTTTAAATAGTACGATGAGGAAACATGTAGGAAACGTTATTCTGATAGTAGTACACTACAGGGGGTGGGTGGTAGTAGTACACTACAGAGGGTGGGTGGTAGTAGTACACTACAGAGGGTGGGTGGTAGTAGTACACTACAGAGGGTGGGTGGTGGTAGTACACTACAGAGGGTGGGTGGTAGTAGTACACTACAGAGGGTGGGTGGTAGTAGTACACTACAGAGGGTGGGTGGTAGTAGTACACTACAGAGGGTGGGTGGTGGTAGTACACTACAGAGGGTGGGTGGTAGTAGTACACTACAGAGGGTGGGTGGTGGTAGTACACTACAGAGGGTGGGTGGTAGTAGTACACTACAGAAGGTGGGTGGTAGTAGTACACTACAGAGGGTGGGTGGTAGTAGTACACTACAGAGGGTGGGTGGTAGTAGTACACTACAGAGGGTGGGTGGTAGTAGTACACTACAGAGGGTGGGTGGTAGTAGTACACTACATAGGGTGGGTGGTGCTAGTACACTACAGAGGGTGGGTGGTAGTAGTACACTACAGAAGGTGGGTGGTAGTAGTACACTACAGAAGGTGGGTGGTAGTAGTACACTACAGAGGGTGGGTGGTAGTAGTACACTACAGAGGGTGGGTGGTGGTAGTACACTACAGAGGGTGGGTGGTAGTAGTACACTACAGAGGGTGGGTGGTGGTAGTACACTACAGAGGGTGGGTGGTGGTAGTACACTACAGAAGGTGGGTGGTGGTAGTACACTACAGAGGGTGGGTGGTAGTAGTACACTACAGAGGGTGGGTGGTAGTAGTACACTACAGAGGGTGGGTGGTAGTAGTACACTACAGAGGGTGGGTGGTGGTAGTACACTACAGAGGGTGGGTGGTGGTAGTACACTACAGAGGGTGGGTGGTAGTAGTACACTACAGAGGGTGGGTGGTGGTAGTACACTACAGAGGGTGGGTGGTAGTAGTACACTACAGGGGGTGGGTGGTAGTAGTACACTACAGGGGGTGGGTGGTAGTAGTACACTACAGAGGGTGGGTGGTAGTAGTACACTACAGAGGGTGGGTGGTAGTAGTACACTACAGAAGGTGGGTGGTAGTAGTACACTACAGAAGGTGGGTGGTAGTAGTACACTACAGAGGGTGGGTGGTAGTAGTACACTACAGAGGGTGGGTGGTGGTAGTACACTACAGAGGGTGGGTGGTAGTAGTACACTACAGAGGGTGGGTGGTGGTAGTACACTACAGAGGGTGGGTGGTGGTAGTACACTACAGAAGGTGGGTGGTGGTAGTACACTACAGAGGGTGGGTGGTGGTAGTACACTACAGAGGGTGGGTGGTAGTAGTACACTACAGAGGGTGGGTGGTAGTAGTACACTACAGAGGGTGGGTGGTGGTAGTACACTACAGAGGGTGGGTGGTGGTAGTACACTACAGAAGGTGGGTGGTGGTAGTACACTACAGAGGGTGGGTGGTGGTAGTACACTACAGAGGGTGGGTGGTAGTAGTACACTACAGAGGGTGGGTGGTGGTAGTACACTACAGAGGGTGGGTGGTAGTAGTACACTACAGGGGGTGGGTGGTAGTAGTACACTACAGGGGGTGGGTGGTAGTAGTACACTACAGAGGGTGGGTGGTAGTAGTACACTACAGAGGGTGGGTGGTAGTAGTACACTACAGAGGGTGGGTGGTGGTAGTACACTACAGAGGGTGGGTGGTGGTAGTACACTACAGAGGGTGGGTGGTGGTAGTACACTACAGAGGGTGTACTACTATGTCCTTTGGGTGGTGGACCAGTCTTGATACACACAGGAAACTGTTGAGTGTGAAAAACCCAGAAGTGTTGCAGTTCTTGTTACAAAACCACTGTTCCTGGCACCTACTACAATACCCTGTTCAAAGGCCTTTCATATTTTGTCTTGCCCATTCAGCTTCTGAATGGCACACATACACAATCCATGTCTTAATTGCCTCAAGGCTTAAAAATCCTTATTTAACCTGTCCCCCCCCCCTCCCCTTCATCTAGACTGATTTAACATGTGACATCAATAAGGGATCATAGCTTTCACCTGGATTCACCTGGTCCGTCTATGTCATGGAAAGAGCAGGTGTTCCTAATGTTTCCACAGATTTCAATGGGTTTCAAGTCTGGGCTGTGGCTGGGCCACTCAAAGACTTTCACATCCTTGATCTGAAGCCTTTCCAGCGTTGCTTTGGCTGTATGCTTGGGGTCCTTGTCCTGTTGGAACATAAATCTTCGCCCCAGTCTAAGGTCATTTACACTCTGAAGCAGGTTCTCATCAAGGATTTGCCTGTATTTGGCTCCATTCATTGTTTCCTCTATCCTTACCAGTCTCCCAGTCCCTGCTGCTGAAAAGCATCCCCTAGCTGCCTAGCATGATGCTGCCATCACCATGCTTCACGGTAGGGATGGTGTTAGACACTTTGCATTCAGGCCAAAGAGTAACATTTTTGTCTCATCAGACCACATAATATTTTGCTTTATGATCTGTCTGTCACGCCTGCTGTCATGTGCCTTTTTCTCAGGAGTGGCTTCCATCTGGCAACTCTCCCATAAAGCCCAGATTGGTGAAGCGCTGTAGAGTAGGGTGACCACATTTCAAATACCCAAATGCGGGACAACAGGGTGATTTTGCGGGACATTCGCGGAGCAGTGTATATGAATAAAAACATTTGGCAGCATTTGTATATGCATTTAGATCTTCTTGAAACACTGTTTCGTGAGCAAATTAGAGCAGATGGTGTTAACAAACTACATAACCTTCCTTTATTTCGTTTCAATCGAAGCACATGCTGCCTAGTGGCACGTGCTGTTGAGTTATTTTTACTATTCAGCTAACCTAAAATCGCATAAGAAATGAGGTGGTGTTTTTTGGTATAACAGTTATTTTATACTATGCTATAATATTTGATTCTGTTATGTAGAATACTAATTCATCATTGTGTGATCTTCTAAGACATCCAAGATTCAGCTTTTATATAATAACTTTACTAAAGGGGCACGGTTGTGAGAAGTGGCGGGTGTGACACTCATGTGTGCTCTGGCAGTAGTACTACATACACCCTGCAGTCCGCTGCACCCGAACGAGCAATTGAAGGTTAGCCAACGCTTCTGCCTTGCGCAACATTTGGTGACGCAGACGCGAGAGACCACATGTGTGTCTGTTTTATCGACATTTGGTAATATATGGCCATGGTAACCTTTCTGGTTGGGCTCAGGGAATGTAAAACAGTTTGGATGAGAGACTTTAAAAAAAAGGATTGAGTGAAATAGCAGCAAAGTTGAATGAGCAACTAATGAGCATGGAGAGCGTCACAAGTTTGACGAAATTACCTTATATCGTTCAGTCTAATACGGCTATTTACTTACTTTTGTAGCTCTTCATCAGAAGCATGTTATTTGTTAGTAATTATAGGAGTCCTATTTGTCCTCTCCAAGTTTAGCTGGAATTTGCCCGAAAGGATTTGAGAAATATTGGTTGATGATAGGCCTATGACATTGGCCTATGTCTCTTCTTGCGCTACGCAGAATATCAGATCTTAACAACAAATGGAGAACTGTTTAACATCACCATTAGGCTTTGGCTACCACATCCTTATGATATACATTATGATTTTTCATGAGTGCAACGCGACTGCAAGAGACAGGTTGGAATATCTGACTGAAATATGGGACAAATTAACTTTTTTCTAAATTGTTAATGTTTGAATGTGTTGATAAAATGCGGGATATGATTGTTTGGCTGCGGGACAATGGGCCAAAATGCAGGACTGTGCCGCACAATCCGGGATATGTGGTCACCCTACTGTAGAGACTGTTGTACGTCTGGCAGGTTCTCCCATCTCAGTCAAGGAACTGTGTAGTTCTTTCAGAGGGTTCTTTGGTCTTTGGACCAAGCTCCTTTTTGCCAATTTGCTCAGTTTGGACGGATGGCCTGCGCTAGGCAAAGTCTGGGAAATTCAATATGTTTTTCCATTTCCCAATGCTGGAGACCACTGTGCTCTTGGAAACGTTCAACACTCTAGAAATAGTTTTATACCCTTCCCCAGATATACAGTACCAGTCAAAAGTTTGGACACACCTACTCATTCAAGGGTTTTTCTTTATTTTTTACTATTTTCTACATTGTAGAATAATATTGAAGACATCAAAACTATGAAATAACACATATGGAATCATGTAGTAACCAAAAATGTTTTAAACAAATCGAAATATATTTTATATTTGAGATTCTTCAAAGTAGCCACCCTTTGCCTTGATGACAGCTTTGCACAATCTTGGCATTCTCTCAACCAACTTTGTGAGGTAGTCACCTGGAATGCATTTCAATTAACAGTTGTGCCTTGTTAAAAGTTTTTGTGGAATTTGTGGAATTTCTTAACTTCATGATGCGTTTGAGACAATCAGTTGTGTTGTGACAAGGTAGGGTTAGTATACAGAAGATACCCCTATTTGGTAAAAGACCAAGTCCGTATTATGGCAACAATAGCTCAAATAAGCAAAGAGAAATGACAGTCCATCATTACTTTAAGACATGAAGGTCAGTCAATCTGGATCATGTCAAAAACTTTTAAAGTTTCTTCAAGTGCAGGCGAATATAATGAAACTGTCTCTAATGAGGACTGCCATAGGAAAGGAAGACCATTAGTTACCTCTGCTGCAGAGGATAAGTTCATTAGAGTTACCAGCCTTAGAAAATCGGCAATTAACTGCAGCTCAGATTGCAGCCCAAATAAATGCTTCACAGAGTTCAACAGACACATCTCAACATCAACTGTTCAGAGGAGACTGCATGAATCAGGTCTTTATGGTTGAATTGCTGCAAAAAGGACACCAATAATAATAAGAGACTTGCTTGGGCCAAGAGACACGAGCAATGGACATTAGACCGTTGGAAATCTGTTCTGACATACATTGTCAACTGTGGGACCTTATATAGAGAGGTGTGTTTCTTTCTAAATCATGTCCAAAGAATTGAATTGGCCACAGGTGGACTCCAATCAAGTTGTAGTGACATTTCAAGGATGATCAAAAGAGATTGGATGCACCTGAGCAAAATCTGGAGTGTCATAGCAAAGTGGTGTGAATACATATGTAAATGAGATATTTCAGTATTTCATTTTCAATATACATAAGTCCACTTTGATGTTATGGGATATTGTGTGTAGGCAAGTGACACAATTTAATCCATTTTGAATTCAGGCTGTAACACAACAAAATGTGGAATAAGTCAAGTGGTATGAATACTTTCTGAAAGCACTGTACGCACACACACACACACACACACACACACACACACACACACACACACACACACACACACACACACACACACACACACACACACACACACACACACACACACACACACACACACACACACACACACTTTCACACTAATCATATGCTGCTGCTACTCTGTTCTTTATTATTATACAGTATATCCTGATGCTTAGTCACTTTACCCTGCCTTTATGTACATATCTACCTCATATACCTTGTACCCCTGCACATTGATCTGGTACTGTATCCTATAATGCAATGGGGTCTTCTCACTCCCAGTGTTCCAACGAGTCAGGACATAATACAGATTGATGGACTCTGGTGCTCAAGGGGCTAAATTGGTGTCACACTTTTCCCCACATCCCTAGCCAATACAACTGATTAAAGCAGTTGCATTCTAAACCAGAGATGTGTATATAATGACGAGATAATCATGTCTACGCCCTAACAATGGGAGTCATTGTCCCAAAGGCGGGAAGGCAGGCAACAAAATAAGGCCATAGAGATGCGTTGTGCTTATTTTGGACAGATTTTGGCGAGAGTGAAACCTCTCGCTTCGCCTCTTCCTCTCTGTCTAAACTAAAGAACAAGATGAATTGATTATTGAAGTCAGGTTTGTTAGCGAGAGCTGCGGCTAAAGAGTGACACGGATCAGGCCCCCAGACTCC
Source organism: Salvelinus namaycush (assembly GCF_016432855.1). Taxonomy (NCBI): domain Eukaryota; kingdom Metazoa; phylum Chordata; class Actinopteri; order Salmoniformes; family Salmonidae; genus Salvelinus; species Salvelinus namaycush. Next base: position 35,343,617 of record NC_052320.1, on the reverse strand, counting down.
CGGAGTTACCTAACTGATACTGGACAGAAAAATCAAATCAAATCTTTATTTGTCACATGCTCCGAATACAACTGGTGTAGATTTGACTGTGAAATGCTTGTTTACTCTGCAACAATGCAGAGTCAAATAAAAATAGCAACACAAGGGGAATAAAATACACAGGAATGAAGCTACTGTGTATACTTATAGGATACGAATGGGAGTTCTGCTTAAAACAGCCCCATTTGTTTATGTCATGTTTACTCGATGGCATGCAAGTGATAATACAAACATCTACTATTTATGACCAAAGTTAAGTACTGTAGCCTAGGGTGGTCTGGCCAAACTCTCTTAATGCACAAATCATAAATGATCAATGGTACATCAACGAGGCTACCTGTTCATGCACTGTGTGGCCTTAAAGAGGTTCTCTCCTTACATTGCTGCCATTTCCGGACAGCGGTGCTGAACCTCAATGAAAGTGCAGAAGATAAAGGAAAGGTTTTGCAAAAGGCTTGCTGGAATGAGAGGCTCTGAGGGAAATCTATTTATATCTCCTTTCCCATTTAGTCCCATTCTCAGCCTGAGCATTTTAAAATAATTCCATTATTACACAAAGCATGAAATAGCCTGCTCTCTGAAGCAAAGGGATGAGGAAATATTTAAATATGAGGAGCGAGGAAAGAGCAAGAGAGAGAGAGAGAGAGAGAGAGAGGACATTGGAAGTCTGATGAGATATACTGTAGAGGGAGGCAGCGAGGGATTTGGGCAGATTTGTTTCACTGTAGCGCTTGATTCACCAAATCTTTAATCTTGTTTAAAGTATGTAGCTAGTTTGTTTAGTGTGTGTGGGCTGAGGGAGAAGTGACACAGGTTTAGGAACAGAGGATCATTGTGTGTGTGTGTGTGTGTGCGCACGTGTGTGTGTGTTGGGGATTGAGTGGACGGATTTAGATGTTGGTAAAACACCAGACAGCAGAAAAGGACTGAAAAAGAGGAAACATTATGTTGTAATGTTTCTCCAGCATGTAAGACACATGGACGCACACACACACACGGTATGCACTGATTGCCTGAGGGTTACAGTGTTCCTTTTCTTTCAGAAACACAGGCAGGTCCAGTGAAGAAATTAACTCATACAGTCACGCTGAGTCACGCTGAGTCACGCTACACTCTAATGGCCACTGAAGGGCCGTAGAGGTGGGAGAGAAGGGAAGATATTTCCACTGGTTAATTCCTCTGTATTTCTACCTTTACATCAGCGAGACTTTGAGCACCATGTACCATTATCATCATCACGATTATGTGATCCAATATTGTGTCGCTGTATGTTATGAGCAATATATAAGTGAATGAATGTGTTAATTCTCATAATTGGTTTACGAGCTATTAATGAAATCTCTGATGGACACATTTGTTGGCGCAATAAGATTAATTAAGGAGTAATATGAAACAATTGTATGTGGTAAAACTCCTTCATGATAACACCTAAGAACCAGGAGTATGTCCAGTGCTGAGAGAGGGGGGGCTGGGTGGAGAGAAGGAGAGAGAGAGAGGCAGAGAGATGCAGAGAGAGCGAGAAGACAGAGAGAGAGAGAGAGAGAGAGAGAGAGAGAGAGAGAGAGAGAGAGAGAGAGAGTGAGAGCAGCAGGCTTCTTTAATAAAGTCATTACCCGGGAGGGAAGGATCGAGGGAGAAGGCCGACAAGGAGCTGATAGAAAACAGACGCTGGTCATGGGAGGGGACCCTGGCCTGCATCCTTAGGGATGGAGATGGAGTGCGGCTGGGAGTGCATGGAGTGAAAAGGATGAGGTCAGGTTCAGAGGTGAATGGCCAAGTGTGTGTGTCTTTGTGTACGTACGTGTGCGTGTGTGTGTGTATGTGTGGAGGGGGTGGATGAGGGATCCGTGTTGAAATTGGTTAGGTGAAAGAATGTTCCAGGAACCACTATTCAACCCCTCCCTCCCTCCCACCCCCATTTATTGATTTTCATTTGTCTTTCCATGGAGGTCACCACACATTCAGATGGTACCTGAATAAACGCTTGACTGCTCAGCTTGACAGCTTGATTGCGGGGAGATCGCCCGACACTCCGATTGCGGCAATGACTTACACCGTCATCGAGGGGAATCGTCATGGCAACTCGGACACCCCTCATCTCTCCAGAAATGTTGCGTGTAAAATGTTCCTTTGTGACACCTTTGATGGCCATACACCCACTCTGCCAATGAGTACAGGTGTAGATCCTCATCACCTCATCACAACATGAATATTTTCCCTTGAAAAGGTGAATATTGCAGTAGCTCAGTAGTTTGGAGCATGGTGCTGAAAACAGCAGGGTTGTAGGTTTGCACATTGACTCTGTGCTTGTACTCCCTGTACACTGAGTGCACAAAACATTAAGGACACCTGCTCTTTCCATGACCGGGTGACTCCAGGTGAAAGCTATGATCCCTTATTGATGCCACTTGTTCAATCGGTGTAGATAAACGGGAGGAGACAGGTTAAAGAAGGATTTTTAAGTTTTAAGACAATTGAGACATGGATTTTGTATGTGTGCCATTGAATGGGGAATGGTAGTAGGTGCCAGGCAATGTTCCCTCTAAGCTGCGCGTGGGCGCACAGTAGCCCCCAGGACTGCCCAGCAGCTCCCCCAGGACTGCCCAGCAGCTCCCCCAGGACTGCCCAGCAGCTCCCCCAGGACTGCCCAGCAGCTCCCCCAGGACTGCCGCGCAGAATACATATCAGCCCATAGAGAAACACAAGATTTAACTTCACTCAACTTTCTAGAGCAGTGGTCGCCAACGATCTCCAAGGCATTCTTAGTCGATCTCCAAACATTTCTGTAAAAAAAGACAATGATATAGACTAGTGTTCCTATAAAAAAAAATATAATCTGGGGCTATTGGTAGTAGGTGCACCCGATTCAGCTGCCCTGCGCGCCGGATAGGCAAACTGTTGCCATTTTGAAGGTACAAAGGCCAGGTGTCTGAAGGTACAAACTCTGCCTTCCCGGCAGGCCAGGAGAACAATACGAGTGCACTATAGGCCTACCTGCAGTCTGCAGTAATGTAGTATGCATAAAAGAAAGCTACAGCAAAGTTGATGCAGTGAGATTTCAAAATGTTTAAAACCATGACTAGAGAGAGAGCGTGTCAACGAATACAGCAAAGAGCTGCAGTAATACATTTGTAGGAAAGTGTATCGATAGGCTGGCATTGTTGTTATTATTAGCGGCTTGGGTCTTTTTTTAAATATTTCCCTTTTTCTGTTCATAGCAGTAACAACATGAATTTGTGCATGAGGCAGAAATAATGTGATGTGACTCGAGTTTCGCCATCAGCTTGAAGATGGTGGCCCTTTTTGGTCAGTGTCAGTGGAGGAAAGGGAGGGCGGAGGGATGCTGAGAGGAGGACCCTCAGTCTTCTGAGACTGACCATTAGATGCAGGCACCATCAGCCCAGTAAAATAAAGGTAAAAAGCGAATTATTTAAATGTCACTAATTTGTGCCTTAAAAGTAATACAAAAGCGGATCAATTACCGGTGTGATCATATAGCCTACCTCAAATTTTGAAATATATATTTCTTAAATGGCCCGAACAAGAATGCATTGGCAGGGCAATTCAAGCAAAGCCAATATGCCGTGATAATGTCTTGGGCCTATAGATTACTGCACAAATGGCATTGCTACAGTACTGTTTTTAATTAGTTAATGTTGCATAGGCTTACGTTTTTTAAGTAATGTTAAAAATAAATCTGAGCGGTAGATCTCGGCTTGCATTTTGACTCAGAAAGTGATCTTGACTCAGAAAAGGTTGGTGACCACCGTTCTAGAGTTTTCCCTGTTAACGCTATCAATGTTTCCCTTTACTGTGGCAACTGTTATCGAATCAACACAATATTAGCCACTTTCAATGCAACATACCGAAACAAAACAAACTATGCAAGAGATTTTGTTGTAGGCAGAACGCATGACTCAGCCTGAACTCTACACAAACCGGTGCGACATAACCAATCAGAGCTGCAGTAGGCCTATATGCAAATAGACTATTTCCATACATGGATCAGTGTCGTTTACTTTGAACTGGACTGTGTTCACAGCATGAGCGGTTGTGAGTAGATGCGCTTGTTTTGAGATCAAAATGCACATTAGTGCATTATTAGCCCAGTTATAGATCATTTGTAGTCAGTAATAGGGGAGTGATTGCTTCCTAAAAGAGTACAAAACGTGTAAATTTCCAGACATCTTTGAAAAGCGAGTCAGGTAAAATACATTTTTGGGGTCTTAAAGGGGCAGTGTTGTATTTTGAGACAGGCTTGAATAAGCTAAGTAGCCAATAGGCAGAGGGTAGCATACTTTGGCTGATTCTCTGTAATAATGGTATGGGAATAATAATGCATTTTATTTTGTAAAGTTGTTTCTTGCATCAAACAACACAACAACATTTTCAGTTACATGCTTGTCTGAAGGACAAGTGGATAAACAGGTTAATGTCAAGTTCTGCATGTTTTTTTCAAAAGTTTCATGGAATGTAGGCCTACATTGAACACCACACTTTGGCTGCTACTGTAGGCTGAATGATAGAACAGCTATTTCCATGTTAAAAGGTTATGGGTTGCATTTTCTCCATTGCTTTAGATGGTTGGCCACTCTGGTAGGCCTACATTGTGATCAAATAGCCACAGTAGCCTACTTGGCCTCTGTTAAAACTGTAACTTAAAGTGGGTACAGCCTCAGGGTTGTCAGTAAACGCACTCTGGAAGTTACACCGAACTTTCACAATGTTCAATTTTGCAGTCAGCAGACCTGAAATTAGCTTAGTGCCTAAAAAAACTTGAGGGAACATTGGTGCCAGGTGCACCAGTGTGCATCAAGAACTACAACGCTGCTGTGTTTTTCAAGCTCAACAGTTTCCTGTGTGTATCAAGAATAGTCCACCACCCAAAGGACATCCAGCCAACTTGACACAACCGTGGGAAGCATTGGAGTCAACATGGGCCAGCATCCCTGCATTGCTCTGCATCGTTGGAAAAGGATCCATAAGTAAGCGTTTCACCTGTTGTTTAGGAAACATGCGACAAATACAATTTGATTAGATTTGAGTCCTGCATGGGCCTTATCTGCCTTACTGAATATATACTGGGATGTCTAGCAGGCCCATCATATTCCCCCCTAAGTCAAGAATGCAACAGCAATACATTTCTGACTAAACATTGACATGTGTACTCTAACTAGTCTTAGGGGAAAGCCGGATGCTGCAGCCAATCAGTGAGAGCATTCATAGATACATTCCTTTACCTTTTCATTTGGTTGTCTCGGTCAGATGTTGTACTCAAGCTGCTGGAAATAAAATCGGCACGGCATCTTTCTTATAAAACAGATGACTTTGTTCTCAATGGGAACTGTAGGCTACGATATGTCGGAGCACAGCAAGACAGAAGAGTAGTGGTGGGTTAGCTCGTAGCTAAAATACGTACTGCACCGTCATTATAGCTCAGCATGGGGCAGATGGAACGTAAAACATACAAGAAATAAGTTACATCTGGCCCGCACAATATATCGTCCATACTGGTTTACATCTGAATCATTTAGAGCAGTGTTTTGCCAACTCCAGTCCTCCACTACCCTTGACAGCTCTGTCCCTAGCGCCGCTCTGTCCCTAGCATGAAGGGCTAGCCACCTGTATTAGGCTAGTAGCACTGTGTTAGCTCTCTGCTCAAGTGAAAGGTAATATGTTATTTTCACAGCACTGAGGTGTTGGCTTAAAGATGGATTTACATTCAATTTACAGTCGTATCTATATGTTAATTTGTTATCCTTTACTCATCACTGTACAGTGCAATTAGGATATAGATACACAAAAGTATGTGGACACCCCTTGAAATTAGTGGATTCGGCTATTTCAGCCACCCCTGTTACTGGTGTATAGAATTGGGCACACCGACATGCAATCTCCATAGACAAACACTGGCAGTAGAATGGCTTTACTGAAGAGCTCAGTGACTTTCAATGTGGCATCGTCATAGGATGCCACCTTTCCAACAAGTCAGAGCTGCCCCGGTCAACTGTAAGTGCTGTTATTGTGAAGTGGAAACATCTAGGAGCAACAACGGCCACATAAGCTCAGAGAGCTGAAGCGCATAGCACGTAAAAATGGTCTGTTCTCGGTTGCAACACTCACTACCGAGTTCCAAACGGACTCTGGAAGCAATGTCAGCACAAGAACTGTTTGTCTGGAGATTTATTAAATGGATTTCTATAGCCGAGCAACCGCATACAAGCCTGAGATCACCATGCGCAATGCCAAGCTTGGGCTTGGCCTACCACAAAGCTCCATTATTGTTCAGCAGGGGCAGAGGGACCCAGCACGGAATGTTAAGTGAGTCTGAACGCTCATATTCATTGAAAAACACACAGAGAGAAAAAATTATTACCTGCCATTTATTTATTATATTTATCCTCCTCCCGTCTGTGTGTATACTTGTTTATTCAACTCTTCAGGCCGATAAGAATTTCAATTAAAAAGGACAGAGGAATTGGGGGGGGGGGGGGGGGTTGCAGCCTTGAAGATTCAATTTGAAGATGAGACCGTGCACAGCTATTCTCAGTGAGAGCATGGCTAGCTCCACACAAATTATATTTAGGGAACTATAGCACCTGCGGCCAACTCCACATGCATGGAACACACTATCTCTATCTATAGGGACTATAATAGAATAGATAGGCCTAATAGCCAGGACGTTTAGTGGTGCAAAGTGGCCTGCATAACTGAAATGCATGCATACATATTGTTCCACAAGTGCATCGGCCTATTTGATTAGCTTAGTGTTATACTGTACACAGTACAATGTGATAAAAAGTGAATATATACTATACCGATCTCTATTGGATGTGATCCTACACAACAATACCAGTACTGAGGGCGATCAGAAGTGTACAGGGGCATACGAGGAGAGGGGTGTGTATGTGTGTGTGTGTGTGTGTGTGTAGGGCTGTTGCTGTGACCATATTACTACCACATCTGCAGTCATGAGTCATGACCGCAGTAAAATTCCACGCGACCGAGTCACGGTAATCTCCTTTTAAGCACTCAGGACATGCGTTGGTAGTATCCAACTAGCTAATGGCCTGGTACTCAGGGCTCTATTGTCCTTTTAACCACACTGACATCAATGCAATCGAAATTACATCACACACTTGTCATCAAAACATTATGGTACTTTTAAAACTCACCTCACTGTGATGATCAATCTGAAGAAAGAAGTTGAACAACAGATTGAAACTGAGTGGACAACATGGTCGTTATGGATGTTGTTTGAAAGCCTGACAACGAAATTGACATGATTTCTAAGGTGATGATCAATTCAAAACACCCATATGCATATTAGACCTTATACATATGCGTAGGCTTCTGAGCCCAAGCCTGAACATTTTTTAAAATTAAAATAATGATTGTGCCGTTCATTACTGCATATTATGCACCGCAGAAAAACATGAAGAAAAAAACACTGATTTAAGATGTATTTAATTGGTCTAGCCTATATTCCAAAATGTAACACACTCTAGTAATCGCCTTTGAGTGTGGACTGTATTATTATGCATACTGGATGAGCTGGTTACTTTATGCTACGCTCCAAACTTCCTATTCATGAGTCTGGGAGAGAACGTATAGCCCTATGCCAGTGGGTCCCCAACCATGGGTACTAGGACCCCTGGGGTTACTTGGCCTATCCACAGGGGGTACTTGAGAAGAATCATGAGATCATAGGGTTACTGGTAAAATGCACATGAGGGGTACTTCAGGGGTACTCCGGGCAGAGTAAAATAAATTTTGTTCTGAACCACTGGCCTAGGCGATGCTGTCACAAATTAAATAATATAAAATAATGACATTGATTGTGCATGGCGGCTTACATAGTTCGCCTACAATATTGAATTTGTATTTGATGTTGAATAGCGTAGTAATAGATTGAGTGACACAAGTAGGCTACCTTTATCTACAGAATATCCATCTCCTCCCATCTCTCCGTCATTATGTGCTCAGGCATACAGAGAGAGGAGCTGTCAACAGTTGAATGAGATATGTTTCGTTGTGAAAACATGTTACTTTGTATGTCCCCGAACAGATTTCACTTGGTTTCCCAAATGAAGCACTTTGTAGCTTCAGGAACAGGGTTGGGGAGTCCATTGCATACAGAGTTTGGGCGGAATATCATCTGTCGAGCAGCAATATCATGTTCCTCGAACAGCGGTTGATAAGTGGAGTGAAATAGCTGGAGTAGCCTACCCGAATGAACAGGCGGGAAAGCAGACATGTTTTTTTTGTTGATTTTTTAAAATGGGCTATGCTTAATCGAAACTAATTTAGCATCTTAGTGAAGACAATATTAAATTGAGAATAGTCTGATGGGTGATAATATGAATGAATATGAATGAATATGAATGAATTCAAATGTTCACTTTTATGCTCAACATAGCCTTCATATGCGCACTAGCTCCGGAATGTGAAAAATATCCTTTCTGTTTTATTCAGTTAAGTTCAATTATATTCTTCTTACTATAAAATTAAATAATATAAAATAATGACACGGGACTTAGAAGCCTATCTTGTCTGCTAAATGAACAAACCTACAGCCTACTACGGCATGCCACATAGCCAAATAACATTCGTTATAGGCCGACTCATATTCTGTTCTTATTAAATACATTTTCTTCATATAATTATGTTTCTTTAGACCTGACTAAAATAAATCCTATATTTATTATTATGGTGTATTTTAGCAGTTTGTATGAGTGGAGGCCTGGAGATGCTAAACTTGTTTATGTTAATTAACGGTCAAGTCTTATGCATGCCAATAACCTGCTGACAAAATTTCAAGAGTGCCACAGCCCTAGGCATGTGTATATGCATGAATATACGCATATGTGTGTGTGCCTGTCTTACTGGCCGGCAGCCCCTCTCTCTTGGTAGTGTGGTGAGGAAAATGACAATGCAAGGGATAGTTTCCCGGCTCTCTGCGGTGTGGAGCGGAATGCTAAACAGGAGGATTCTTCACAGAGAGCACCCTCTCTGAGCTTTTCCCTTTGATCAATTTCACACAAAACACCCATTTATCGGAGCAGGGGGCTTTCACCGCCACGCACAGATTGTAGCCACTGCGCAGCCGCAGAAATAACATCTGCATTCAGAAATTCTATTTAGATGTGATTCGTTGGGTTTGGTGGATTTCACAAGGCAGGCTAAATGAGGCGCTCTACCCTTCAATCAGCTGTGTGTGAGGGGGGTTATGTGTATGTGTGTATAAACGCGTGCAAGCATGTGTGAGTGCACCCTATGTGCTGAGGGTGTGTGAGCGCGCGTGTGCCTCCATCATGTGTCGTTGTGATTCATAGTGCACGGTCTGTTTCACACAGGACCGCTAATGGTCTATCTAACTGCAGGAAGCAGAGAGCCTGTTTTTCCCCCTGAAATGTGGGCAGGTAACAGCTGCGGGGAAAATAATGTATGTATGTATGTATGTGTGTGTGTGTGTGTGTGTGTGTGTGTGTGTGTGTGTGTGTGTGTGTGTGTGTGTGTGTGTGTGTGTGTGTGTGTGTGTGTGTGTGTGTGCGTGTGTGTGTGTGTGTGCGTGTGCGTGTGCGCGTGCGTGTGTGAGAAGGCGTGTGCATTTATTCTCGTGTCAGTGTGAACTGTACATGTGAACATTCATGTAGCTGCTAAATCTGACCGGGCCAGATAGGTCTGCCCATGCAGGAGTGCTATAAAATGACAATACCAATACCATACCAACACGGTTAGGCTCCAGAGAATGTACGATACCTGTTTGTTAAAGAATGCTAGGAGGTAGAGGGAGTTACATAAAAGGATTAAAGGATACGTTGGCTACCTTGCTGTTGGAGCATATTGTAACTAAGTGCAGGCCACATGCCACTTGAGTCATCTTAATGTATTATGGTGAGCATTTATATTCTAGTGGTCTGGTTTGGCTCCTATACAGTAGAGCAGTGGTATTCAAACTTTTTCATCGGGAACCCCGATCATTTCTCGCGAAATCTGTCAATTTTGACCTTCAATTCATTACATTTTCATCTCTTATCGAAATGAAAAGCAACCAATAAATACGTTTACTCAAGAAAGTTGTATTTTTCTAATTATCTTTCTCAAAAACGTTTGCATATTGTCCCATACAATAATCTGTACTATTTTTTGAATACCACTGCAGTAGAGGAATATTATCCACGTCAAAGCCAGTGTGTTACCATCTTTATCGGTGTGTGTATGTGTGTGTATGTGTGTGTAATCACTCCCTTGTGTACCTTATCTTTCTCTGTCTGTGTGTGCGTCCTGTGCAGTGTATGTACTATGTCTAATAGAACACTGACTGTGGCTGTCAGTGCCAGCAGTTCAGAGTTGGCCCTCGGGTGCCCCTGCATTCCTGATCGAGTGACGCCTTAATATGAGGTCACCGTCGACGTCACCTGCTCCGCTGGTACCAGTGTCACGAGAATGCATCCCAAATGGGACCCTATTAAACAATCCCACTACACAGCAGCACTCGACAGGCGTGCTTTAAATGGGTAATGTTGTACAAGGGAGCTTGATGACGCTGAACTGTAAGGAGCAGTTAGAGTTCAAGTTCGGGGTTGAAATTCAACCCTGGTTTTCCTTGTTTTTTTTTTTTACTGTTACAGTATGTACTGTAGTTGATGAAAATAGCTGTCAAGACAAAACGGGAATTTGTTGAAGAGCCTATTGAAGCTACTTTGGGGCCTTGTGTATGGCTCTGTTTGGGCCTCTGTGTGTGTGTGCTACGAACTGAAGAATCGATAGCAGTGAAAGTCCTAGTAATGGCAGTGAAATATCCAACAAGAAAAGACATGCACAGCCATGAGACGAGAGAGAGAGAGAGAGAGAGAGAGAGAGAGAGAGAGAGAGAGAGAGAGAGAGAGAGAGAGAGAGAGAGAGAGAGAGAGAGAGAGATTAGCCTACTGCAGGAACCTACCCAGCTGTGAACAACAGAGAAAGAACAGTTCAAAGAACAGGAGACCCAGCTATACAGTATGACAGCACAACGCGCGGCTAGCTACGACTAGCGCTTTCCTTTCACACATCAGCTTTAATTGGTGACCCCGGAATCTAACCTCCTGTATTAGCCAGCTGAAGAGAAGGGGGAGGCTAGCACGGTCAGAGTCATTAACTTCTTACGCAACACTGATGAATGACCTCCGGGAAACGGCCGGAGCGGCTCTGTAAACACTGAGAAAAAGGTGTTGCGTTGGAGGAAAGTGTGTTTTTCACGTCGTCTTTGCTGAGTAATTATGAGAGGCCTGCGTTATTGTAGCGAGGTGTGGCGCGGCGTTATCATCACTCCGGACATCTAGGAGTCTATTCTGTGGTCGTATTCTGCTCCGCGACAGCTCACAAAGAGCTGCTCTGCCCATGCACGGACCCACCCGGTTAATGGGTGAATGTACAAAGCATGACAGGTTCACAGGCCTAAAGCAGCTTGATTCTCTCTCCTCTGCTTCTCTGGCTCTCCTGCTGTCCACAGATGAGAGAGGGGGAGGGAGCTCAAAACGGCTGCGAGTCCTTCTTACAGCCCCAGCGCTGTTTCATGCTCATTTCCTCAAGCACTTTGAGTGAATCAGGGTAAAGTCTTCAGGTTTAGAATGAGTCACCATCCCCCCCCCCTTACCTGAGCAGTGTGACCGCTTGATAGCAGTTTGGGCGGCAGCCATCTTTGTGAGCTGCTTTAGCTTGATGCGCTCCTCTGTATGTGTAATAACACACCCACTACTGGTAATAGATTGAATAAACCCAGCTGTTCTTTTGAAGAGATCCCCCGTGTACCACATTTGCGTCCCTCTTCTTCTACAGCATGTGTGTGTGTGTGTGTGTGTGTGTGTGTGTGTGTGTGTGTGTGTGTGTGTGTGTGTGTGTGTGTGTGTGTGTGTGTGTGTGTGTGTGTGTGTGTGTGTGTGTGTGTGTGTGCGAGTGTGTGTGTGTGCGTTTGTGTGTTTGCACGTGTGTGTGTTTGCACGTGTACTGTGTGCGTACACGAGTGTGAGTTTTGTGTTCAATACTGTCAGGAACTGCACTGGAAAGTTCAACACAAGAAGGGAAACAAGGAAGAGAAATCAGTCGACTGTTACAAGGCGAAAACCGTTTTAAGGCTTCTCTTATGTACCCTGCTACTTCTCCGGCAGGCTTTGTTGTAGATAGATTGTCACAGCAGTCGGAAACAAATACCACCTGCCTCAGAGCAGTGAATAGCCTCACACTCTACATTACTATTTCATTATTTGTTTTCGGGCTAACATTTCTATTGGAAGACATGTTTGGAGGGCCACAAAACAATCACCAGCTTGACCACAGTTTCTTTTTCAGGGGGTAGATCAGCTTCAGCGTTACGGATAGATTGCAGCTTCCATCAACGTAATTGTCTGCATCATTTCCAATCCCCATATGTAATTTGGGTAAATATATATATAAATACATACACACATATATAAATATACACACAAATATATATACATACAAATTATTGTTATTTTTTATTTTATTTTCTCCCGCAAACCCTACCACCCTTCCCCTAATTTGAGTAAACTAATAAACAATAACACTTGGGCTTCTACTTCCAGCTTATAAATACTATATACACTACCGTTGCAAAGTTTAGGGTCACTTAGAAATGTCCTTGTTTTTGAAAGAAAAGCACATTTTTTGGGTCCATTAAAATAACATAAAATTGATCAGAAATACAGTGTAGACATTGTTAATGTTGTAAATGACTATTGTAGCTGGAAACGGCAGATTGTTTATGGAATATCTACACAGGCGTACAGAGGCCCATTATCAGCAACCGTCACTCCTGTGTTCCAATGACACGTTGTGTTAGCTAATCTAAGTTTATCATTTTAAAAGGCTAATTGATCATTAGAAAACCTGTTTGCAATTATGTTAGCACAGCTGAAAACTGTTGTGCTGATTAAAGAAGCAATGAAACTGGCCTTCTTTAGACAAGTTGAGTATCTGTAGCATCAGCATTTGTGGGTTCGATTTTAGGCTCAAAATGGCCAGAAACAAAGAACTTTCTTCTGAAGCTTGTTAGTCTATTCTTGTTCTGAGAAATAAAGGCTATTCCATGCGAGAAATTGCTAAGACACTGAAGATCTCATACAACGCTTCACAAAATAGCACAAACTGTCTCTAACCAGAATAGAAAGAGGAGTGGGCGACCCCGGTGCACAACTGAATATTAGACAGTTTGATTTCTATTTGCCATATATTTTTAACTGTGCTATTTCACAAAAGTTCTGAACCTATATACATTTTACACACACAGTGTATTTTACATTTGTTATCTTGTTATCAGTCCCACCCTCCAGCTCCATTCAATCCCTCCCATCTATCTCTTAACACCATCCGTATTGGATTTCTTTTTGCCATATATTTTTATCTGTGCTGTGATGCTTCATCAAAATTCTGAACCTTTCTATTCTCATAGTTTCTACAGATTGTAAATTAAAGAGAAACATTTTTGTTAAAAGTATTATTATATTATTGATCGATTGACTATGACTTTTCAAATCACCCAGTATTGCTATCTGTAGCGTTAGTTCTAGGCAAATGTTGCAATTCTTCAGCCATTTCTGGACCTGTGACCAAAAACAAGCTACATATGGACAGTACCAAAATAAATGATCTAATGACTCTGCCTCTTCGCAGCAAAATCTGCAAAGCTGGGAAGAGCGTGATGTGAATACATATTTTTAATACAAGCCGACTGAACACGAAGAACACTAACAAACTATACAAAATAACAAACGAACATGAACGCTATAAACACGGAGTGCAGACATGCAACATCAACATAGACAATAACCCACAAACCAAACTGGAAAATGACAACCTAAATAGTATCCCCAATCAGAGACAACGATAAACAGCTGCCTCTGATTGGGAACCAATCCAGGCCACCATAAACCTACATAATGCCTAGACTACACACACACACACCTAGACATACCAAAACCCTAGACAAGACAAAATCACACATACCACCCTTGTCACACCCTGACCTAACCAAAATAATAAAGAAAACAAAGATAACTAAGGTCAGGGCGTGACACTATTGGTTGCAATAATTTTGTATAATCCTTTAAATTGAACAATTCTAAGTTTTGAATCCGGCGTTGTTTTGCATGTCAATTCCTAAACCATGTGCATTGGAATCGGTACATCGAAATCTCTTCCCAACTATTTTGCAATCTATATGGCACAGCTGTCATTTTTTGTCCTTAAATTAAACTGGTATATATTTTTATTTATCACAATTTTCTTTAACCAATTTTGTTCTTTAATGCATTTACGGAAGAGTGTCCAGAAAAAAGCCATTGCTTAAAGAAAAAAATAAGCAAACATGTTTGGTGTTCGCCAAAAGACATATGGAAGAAGGTACTCTGGTCAAATGAGACTAAAATTGAGATTTTTGGCCATCAAGGAAAGCGTTATGTCTGGCGCAAATCCAACACCTCTCATCACCCCGAGAACACCATCCCCACAGTGAATGGTGGTGGCAGCATCATGCTGTGGGGATGTTTCTCATCGGCAGAGACTGGGAAACTGGTCAGAATTTGAAGGAATGATGGATGGCGCTAAATACATGGAAATTCTTGAGGGAAACCTGTTTCAATCTTCCAGAGATTTGAGACTGGGACGGAGGTTCACCTTCCAGCAGGACAATGACCCTAAGCATACTGCTAAAGCAACACTCAAGTGGTTTAAGGGGAAACATACCCCAAGAGACTTGTAGCTGTAATTGCTGCAAAAGGTGGTTCTTCAAAGTATTGACTTTGGGGGGGGAGGGGAATAGTTATGCACGCTCACGTTTTTGTCTTATTTCTTGTTTGTTTCACAATAAAATATATTTCATCTTCAAAGTGGTGGGCATGTTATGTAAATCAAATGATACAAATCTCCCCAAAATCCATTTTAATTCCAGGTTGTAAGGCAACAAAGTAGGAAAAAGGGGGTGAATACTTTAGCAAGCCGCTGAACCTTTTTTATATTCTCGAAAAATAAAGTTTTTTTTATTAGTATATTTGAGTTTAACCACAAGATTTGTTGTATTATTTGTTCTGTCTTTTCTGGTGAATTAAACTGAAATTGCAACCAACTTTCTATGGCTTGTTTAAAAAATAACAATATTTTGGAGATTATTTGGTTTTCAAATAACCTAAAGTGAGTGGTTGTAATCTGAATAAAGGGAAAAAGGCCATTCTTGAACATGGGGTGAGACATTCTTACTAATTTGCAATAAACCAGTTCGGATTTAAGTATACTTTTTGTATGACTGATGCCTTTAGTGAGAGGTCTAATGCTTTAATATTTAATAATTTCTGCAATCCGAATTCATATTAATTATATAAATAGGCCCTTTTAATTTTGTCTGGCTTGCCATTCCCCCCAAAATATTTTTTGCTCATATAATTTAAAAAACAGGTCGCTAGGTGTAGGCAAAACCAAATAGGTCAACTGTGATATGACTGAAGATTTTCCCACAAATAGACAGGTATTTTCCTTTCATGGTAGCAAGATCTTATCTATTTTTGCTAACTTTCTATAAAAATGTGAGATCATTTCTTTCTTTTGGCATATGCATAACGAGTATGTCAACATCCCCGTCAGACCATTTTTATTGATGAACTACACAGTAATGTAAAAGTTGTCTTTTTTTAGTGATCCAATACGTAATATTGTACACTTATCATAAATTGGTTTTAATCCAGAGAGGTTAGATAAAGTATTCAGATCCTCTATGAGGCTGTGGGGATTCTAATTGTGGATTCAGAAGAAAACGTGACTTATCAGCGTGCAATGACACCTTAATACTATTGTTGGATCTAGTTTTAACAGCTAACATTTCCATGTCAATAATAAATAGATATGCCGATAGTGGACAAACTTGTGTTACTCCTCTTGACAGTTTAAATCTTTCTGAGAAGTAGCCATTATTTACTATTTTACACCTAGGGCTACTATACATAACTTTAACCCATTTTATGAGAGATTCTCCAAAATTGAAATATTCCAGGCATTTATATCTAAACTCCAGTCGTACTTTATCAAATGTCATTTCAAAGTCAGCTATGCATACCAGGCCTGGTTTCCCAGATTGTTCTATTGTTTCCAGTACTTGTCTTATATTATCTCTAATGTATTGTCCATGTAAAAAACCTGTCTGATTAGGATAAATAATATCCGACAAAACCTTTTAAATTATATGGGCATAATTTAAAAGGTTTAAAAGGCATTTAGCTAGAACTTTTGCATCACAACACTGAAGTGTAAGAGGCCTCCAATTTTTTAAATGGACTGGATCTTTATATATACCACTTGGATACTGTTTCAATCATAATGAAATCAGACCTTCTTGTTGAGTGTCTGATAATCTACCATTTATATAGCAGTGGTTAAAACATGCTAATAACGGTCCTCTGAGTATATCAAAAAAGGTTTGGTATACCTCCTCTGGTATGCCATCCAGCCCTGGAGTTTCCTGGATTTAAAGGCTTTAATTGCATCAAGAATTTCCTCCTCTGTAATTTGGTCTTTACATGAGTCTTTCTGTACAGCTGTTAATTTTACATTATTAATAGGAAACAAATCCATACAATTAGCTTCGGTTAGTGGAGATGGAGGAGACTGACACGAAAACATATGCTTAAATTACTTTACCTCTTCTTTCAAAATATTGTTTGGTGAATCATGGGTGACTCATCATGTGTAACAAGTTTCAGTCAATTATTTGTGGTAGCATTTCTATGTTGAAGATGAAAAAATAATTTGGTGCATTTTCCCCCATATTCCATCCAGTTCGCTTTATGTTTTATAATATATTACACTGGATCTTTCTTGAATAAGTTCCTCCATTTCTTTTTGTTTTTCTTCTAACTTATTCTGAGCCTCTACGGTGCAGCTTTGTATTGCTATCTAACTGTACTGTTAGTCCTTCAATTTCCTTTGTTAATATGGACTCTTTTGACCTCATTTTCTTTTGTTTTAGAGATGAGTACTAAATTGCATGGCCTCTAAAGGCACATTTGATAGTGTCCCATATATCCACTAATTCCTATATATAAGTGCATGAGCATGATAGGTTGAAGTATGATTCCCTTTACGGTCCATAGAGGTATTTAGACCTCTGAAGGAAAAGATGATTATTATATTTTTTAACATGAAGAGAGTACAGTAAGCACAGTGCTTGAGTTAATAATCCTTTGTTAAAAATGTAATTAACATTTGAACCATTTTTGCCTTCATCAGAGTGCATGCATACAGACATATGGCAAACATATGGGTTACATTAGGTGGGACTGATTTTATTGTTTACTTTAGGTGGGACTGTAAGCGTTTAGGACAAAGTGAGACATGTCTATGTGTAAGTGGACAGCGCCGTGGTGCTAAAACGGTGCTGAAATGGCTCATGGGGCTAAAAGGGACAGCTCTATGGTGCTGAAATGGCTCATGGGGCTGAAAGGGACAGCTCTATGGTGCTGAAATGGCTCATGGGGCTGAAAGGGACAGCTCTATGGTGCTGAAATGGCTCAAGCACGGTAGAAGCTTCCCGACAGCCTGCAAAACAACGTATGCACTTTAGCCTGCTTTCTATGTGTTGAACCCCTCATTATGGCACTTTGCTCTAGCCGCCTGGTTGGTTTGATGCTCCTGTGGCCCTTGTAGCCTTTTACCTGCTGGGTAGAGCTTACGGTGAAGAGGGCAAACTGTTATGAGAGCTGCCAGGAGACATTTAACATCATTAGACCAGATGAGACTGCATTAAGTGTACACACGCACGCACAGCTTCCCTAAGTCCGCTCCACGTGAAGGTCACTAGGTGAAGTCTGGCTCGCAGGGCTATGAAGAGATGTGAATTTGGAGACAGTAACTTCAGATCTAAGGCGTGGTGGTGGATGAGAGAGATTTTGTGACATTCACATGTAGCTGAAAGCAAATGTCTCATACCGACTCAGGCTGTCGCAAAATAGGTCTCTCTCTACAACGAATACTTGTGTCAAGCTCCCATGAATCAACTGAAGCAAATTAAGCAAATGATTGGCCGGAACTACTGTGGTTCTCTTTGATCCAAATTTATGCTTTCCCCAGATCAGAGCAGTTTTTCAGTGTCTTGTTTCAGTCTTAGCCGGAGCTTCAGGGCCATTTTTTGATAGAATGAAAAGATTCAGTGATACTGACCAAACCACCAAATATCTTGTTCACAATCTGTAGAAGAGCTAAACAGAAGGGATGTTATATTTGAAATTAATTTGATTCCTGTTGTTTTTCTTCAGGGTTCCCATGGGGAGTCCTAAATCTGGGATGCAGGCTGGCTACGGAGGAATGGGTGGAGGAGGAGGTCAGAGACTGGCCAACCAAGAGAGCCACAGGCCGATGCAGCATAGCTCAGGCCTAGTCCATGGCTCAGGCCACGCCCCAGGCCCAGGGCAGGCTCAGGGTCATGGGCCAGGGATGGGTGCTGGGATGGGTGGTGGTCCAGGTCAGCATGCCTCCAGACGAAACCTCCAGGTGGACTTCAGCGGTTCGGGTGGCCGGACGGGTCGCTCCTCCTCAATGTCCCCGGACCGTGGGATCACCCCCACCTCGCCCTACTCAGTGCCCCAGATCGCCCCCATGCCCGTCAGCAAGCTGTGCCCACTCTGCTCCACCACGGAGCTGACCAATCCGCCGGCCCTGCCAAACTACAACACCTGCACACAGTGCCGCTCCACCGTCTGCAACCAGTGTGGCTTCAACCCCAACCCCCACCTCACAGAGGTAAGCAACAAGCACTGCCTGTTAACATGCTGACTCTAATACAGCTAGAGGTGCCATTGGCTCCAGTCCAGAGTGCTGGTCTAGGATCAGTGTTCTCCATACCTTAATACTTAGGGAATGCAACCAGTCTACTAAATAAAACTGACTCCAGATCAGCTCTTAAGGGGCACCTTACCGCTTCATGTTTAGTCACAAAAATAAGCACATCCTTTTATATCTAGAGACCTTGCGGAGTCCTGGTGTGAGGCCTAAGGAAGTAAGACTCAAGTCTCTCTCATGCAGATATATGTCATTTAGTCTTCTCCAATCTCTGAGTCCCAGACATAGAAAAGGCCCTTCCTTAATGAGTGTGAAGCTCTCCCATCTCCTGTGTCTCCCGTTTCTGTGACCTCTCTCTCTCGGCGAGAGCCCGACAGAGCCTGCTGTCAGTAAGGTGTCCCGCCAGGCCGTCTTAGCGTCTTCGTCGGTCTCGCTTGTCAGCTTCTGTTTTGACAGCAGCCATTGGCAGGAGATTGACAAGGGGGCCGTCTCTCTGTCCTTCCCCTCAACGTGTGGGCAGGCGGGCAAGCGGTACCAGGCAGGCGGGTTTTAGAGAATGAAGTGAGGGAGGAGATGCTGTGGCATATTTTTCGCCCCAAGGATGCGGACGAAGCAGTGTTCTCTCCGGAGCGGAGAGAGCCACCGAGGCACAGAGCTAACCCCACCGCAGTGTTGAGATGAGTTCTAGTCGGCCTGCCATCATGTCTTATTGTGAGAGTCATTTTGGTGCATTATATTCTGGGAGTGGGATCAGGGAGAGAGAGAATGTGGGGAAATGATGAAGAGAGAGTGGGATGTGGAGTGTTAGAGAAACATGGCCAAGAAAGAGAGAGAAGGGGGAGAAAGAGAGAGAGTGTGTGTATTGGTAAGTGGCAGTAATTTCTCTCGAGGCGATGACAGAATCTCCATTAGTCTACTGAGGCAGGATGGAGGGTGTAGGGTGTAGGGTGTAGGGTCTATGGTAAATGCCCGGAGGTCCACTTAGATGTAAGGGATGGATTGAAATGTACAGAATGGGTACCTGTAGTAAAATGGGGGACGGTCATGCTTTTTCAATTTCAGGGGAGGGTTTAGTATTAAAAAAAAAATCTAGTCCAGGGCAGGGTCGTGCTTGGAGAAGCAGGGAGCAAAGTAATATTTCTAAGACTGTGGTGGTCCGTGCCGTTTAAGATAAGGGAGGACTTTGTTTTGTTTTTATGAGCATAGATTTATTTCTATTTGAGCATATTGGATGACTGTCATTCATATTCCATTCACCCAGCTCAAAGTAACACCGACAGGTTTAGGCTACAACATGATACTCAAATCTTCCCTATACCCATCATTAGGTTGCTACAACCTAGCCTATGAATGAACGTTTACAACGTAGGTGCACAGGTTGAGAGAAAAAAGTGAGTAATCAAGGTAACAGGGACAAATTCAGGTATGTTTATCTCCGTTTCGTTCCATTTGCTTTCATTTAAGAAATGTTTTTCAACAGAACTGGCAGAATGAATACACCTCTGATAACCGTAAGCACAGTTTACTTTCATAGCAGCCACATACAAACTGCATGATAATTTGCTCGTTGTATAATTTCTTCTTCATCTATGCGCTCTCCTCCTCTCACCTTTTCCCTTCGCTTGTGGACTTCAGTGCACAATAAAACAGCTGAAAAAACCTTTCCAAGCCAAACCTTCATCCCATTACCATTAACCACTACACACAGCCTACACTGTTGTCACCATATTAGCTAACACAGCTAGCTACTAGAATTAACGCGTTAGTAAACCCGCTACAATCATGCAGTACAGTGTACAGCAAGCAGTTTAGCAGTTATATCGGCGGGCCCCGTTGGCAATATATTTATAAAACCAAAAGCTTACCTTGACTTGTAAGAGTTCCAGTGTTGGATAGCCATAGCCAGCTAGCTAACATAGCATCCTGCTCTGTTTGAGCCAGGTGTTTGAGTAGGCTAAACTAGCTAGCTACATTTGCTGGATAAGTGAAAGTAAAAAACAAATACAACTAATTATCTCTCTCTCCCTCTCTCTTGCTTCATTTTTGAAGAAATTAATTTGTTAAAAATCTTCAACTATTGTCATTCTCTCTCTTTGAGTCAACTATTCACCACATTTTATGCACTGCAATGCTAGCTCTAGCTTATGCTTTCAGTAATAGATTGATTCTCAGATATTTTGATTGGGTCGACAACATGTCCGCTCTGATAGGTTGGAGGACATCCTCCGGAAGTTGTCATAATTACTGTGTATGTGCATGGAAGGGCGAGAAAACTATGAGCCTCTGTAACGTTCGTCTTGTTGTGAATGAACGGACCAAGGCGCAGCGGGTGATGAATACATAACGAATTTATTTAAATGACATACGAAACACGAAAACACTAGAACAAACTACAAAACAATAAACGAAGGCAACAGACCTGAAACAAAACAAACTTACATATAGACGAAGAACGCACGAACAGGAACAGACTACCTAAAACGAACGAACAAACGAAACAGTCCCATGTGGTATACACTGACACAGGAACAATCACCCACAAACAAACAGTGAGAACAACCTACCTTAATATGGTTCTCAATCAGAGGAAACGTCAAACACCTGCCTCTAATTGAGAACCATACCAGGCAAACCATTAACCCAACATAGAAAACACATAACATAGACTACCCACCCCAACTCACGCCCTGACCAACTAAACACATACAAAACAACAGAAAACAGGTCAGGAACGTGACAGAACCCCCCCTCAAGGTGCGAACTCCGGGCGCACCCCTAAAACTCAAGGGGAGGGTCTGGGTGGGCATCTGTCCGCGATGGCGGCTCCGGCGGTGGACAAGGACACCACTCCACCACTGTCTTTGTCCCCCTCCTTAGCGTCCCTTGAGTGGCGACCCTCGCCCCCGACCATGGTCCAGGAACCTTCACCAACGCCCCTCTAAAATAGAGGAGACAACTCAGGACAGAGAGGTAGCTCAGGACAAAGAGGTAGCTCAGGACAAAGAGGTAGCTCAGGACAAAGAGGTAGCTCAGGACAGAGGGACAACTCTGGACTAGTGGCAGCTCCGGACTGAGTGGCAGCTCCGGACTGAGTGGCAGCTCCGGACTGAGTGGCAGCTCCGGACTGAGTGGCAGCTCCGGACTGAGTGGCAGCTCATGACTGTAGGGCAGCTCATGACTGTAGGGCAGCTCATGACTGTAGGGCAGCTCATGACTGTAGGGCAGCTCATGACTGTAGGGCAGCTCATGACTGTAAGGCAGCTCATGACTGGAGGGCAGCTCATGACTGAAGGGCAGCTCATGACTGAAGGGCAGCTCTGGCAGCTCCTGACTGGCTGGCGGCTCTGGCAGCTCCTGACTGGCTGGCGGCTCTGGCAGCTCCTGACTGGCTGGCGGCTCTGACAGCTCCTGACTGGCTGGCGGCTCTGGCAGCTCCTGACTGACGGACGGCTCTAATGGCTCGGGACAGACGGGCGGCTCTAATGGCTCGTGGCAGACGGATGGCTCAGAAGGCGCTGGGCAGACAGATGGCTCAGACGGCGCTGGACAGACGGATGGCTCAGACGGCGCTGGACAGACGGATGGCTCAGACGGCGCTGGGCAGACGGATGACTCAGACGGTGCTGGGCAGACGGATGGCTCAGACGGCTCTGGGCAGACAGATGGCTCAGACGGCGTTGGGCAGACGTCCGACTCTGACCTGCTGAGGCGCACAGTAGGCCTGGTGCGTGGTGCCGGAACTGGTGGTACCGGACTGGAGACACGCACCTCAAGGCTAGTGCGGGGAACAGGAACAGGGCACACTGGACTCTCGAGGCGCACTATAGGCCTGGTGCGTGGTACCGGAACTGGAGGTACCGGGCTGAGGGCACGCACCTCAGGGCGAGTGCGGGGAGAAGGAACAGTGCGTACAGGGCTCTGGAGACGCACAGGAGGCTTGGTGCGTGATGCCGGAACTGGAGGTACTGGGCTGGAGACACGCACCACAGGGAGAGTGCGTGGAGGAGGAACAGGGCTCTGGAGACGCACTGGAAGCCTGGTGCGTGGTGTCGGCACTGGTGGTACTGGGCTGGGGCGGGAAGGTGGCGCCGGATAAACCGGACCGTGCAGGCGTACTGGCTCCCTTGAGCACTGAGCCTGCCCAACCTTACCTGGTTGCATGCTCCCCGTAGCCCGTCCAGTGCGGGGAGGTGGAATAACCCGCACTGGGCTGTGTTGGCGAACCGGGGACACCATGCGTAAGGCTGGTGCCATGTACACCGGCCCGAGGAGACGTACTGGAGGCCAGATATGTTGAGCCGGCTTCATGGCACTTGGCTCAATGCTCACTCTAGCCCGGCTAGTGCGGGGAGGTGGAATAACCCGCACCGGGCTATGAACACGTACAGGAGACACCATGCGCTCTACTGCGTAACACGGTGTCTGCCCGTACTCTCGCTCTCCACGGTAAGCCCGGGAAGTTGGCGCAGGTCTCCTACCTGACTTCGCCACACTCCCCTTTAGCCCCCCGCCCAAGACATTTTTGGGTGAGCCTCTCGGGCTTCCAGCCGCTCTGCCTTGCTAGCGCCTCATAATGCCGCCTCTCCGCTTTAGATGCCTCCAGCTCCGCTTTGGGGCGGCGACACTCCTCTGGCTCTGCCCAGGGTCCTTCTCCGTCCAGAATCTCCTCCCATGTCCATTCCTCCTTGAACCACTGCTGCTGTCGCTGTTGCCCGTTAACCCGCTGCTTGATCCGGGTTTGGTGGGTGATTCTGTAACGGTCGTCTTGTTGTGAATGAACGGACCAAGGCGCAGCGGGTGATGAATACATAACGAATTTAT
Organism: Salvelinus namaycush; assembly: GCF_016432855.1. Lineage (NCBI taxonomy): Eukaryota > Metazoa > Chordata > Actinopteri > Salmoniformes > Salmonidae > Salvelinus > Salvelinus namaycush. The sequence continues at coordinate 35,319,938 of NC_052320.1, read as the reverse complement.
TTAAATGACATACGAAACACGAAAACACTAGAACAAACTACAAAACAATAAACGAAGGCAACAGACCTGAAACAAAACGAACTTACATATAGACGAAGAACGCACGAACAGGAACAGACTACCTAAAACGAACGAACAAACGAAACAGTCCCATGTGGTATACACTGACACAGGAACAATCACCCACAAACAAACAGTGAGAACAACCTACCTTAATATGGTTCTCAACCAGAGGAAACGTCAAACACCTGCCTCTAATTGAGAACCATACCAGGCAAACCATTAACCCAACATAGAAAACACATAACATAGACTACCCACCCCAACTCACGCCCTGACCAACTAAACACATACAAAACAACAGCAAAACAGTGTGTTTTAATCAATTATTTGGTGACGTGAATATATTTAGTGTAGTTTTATCTGAAAAGGATTACTTTTTTAATGTTTAACTTTTGCTGAAATTCACTGAGGGGGGAGGGTCCTCCCCTTCCTCTTCTGAGGAGCCTCCACTGTTCTAAGATAGCTGCTGGGATGGTGTAAATAAAACTAGGCTGCATTACACACCGAAATGGATATTCCAACCCTGAGTCCCAGCCTGCTTTGCTCTTGCTAAAACATTTTTTTGTTGTGGTGCTGCCTAACCAGTGCTGTGCTGTGTAGGCCTACTGTGGCAGATCAAGACGAGAGTCAAAGAATTCTTCAGAAAATACATTTTGATTAGGCCAAGTCCAAAAGACGCTATATCTTGCACCTGGAGTAGCCTATAGCCTATGTTCTGTTCAATTTGAGAAGGAGAGCGCAAAGATGAGGAGGACTGGAGGTCAACCTTAATAGCTTGCTACTACGATAATTGATTTCAATAAAAACAATATGTTCCTTGCCCATGATGTATTTATCAGAGTTATTGACCTCACAATAAGCCATGTTTGAGTAACTTACATTGTGGTGCTGAAACTTGAAGCAGCAGTCGCAGCACAATCAATCGGAAATAGACAGCTCATGGTGCTCATGGTGCCCGTGGTGCTCGTGGTGCTCGTGGTGCTCGTGGTGCCCGTGGTGCTCATGGTGCTCATGGTGCTCGTGGTGCTCGTGGTGCTCATGGTGCTCGTGGTGCTCGTGGTGCTCGTGGTGCTCGTGGTGCTCATGGTGCTCATGGTGCTCGTGGTGCCCATGGTGCCCGTGGTGCTCGTGGTGCCCGTGGTGCTCGTGGTGCTCGTGGTGCCCGTGGTGCTCGTGGTGCTCGTGGTGCTCGTGGTGCTCATGGTGCTCATGGTGCTCGTGGTGCCCGTGGTGCTCGTGGTGCTCATGGTGCTCATGGTGCCCATGGTGCCCGTGGTGCTCATGGTGCTCGTGGTGCTCATGGTGCTCATGGTGCCCATGGTGCCCATGGTGCTCATGGTGCTGAAGTCAGCAAATTCCAGTTGACATTATTCATTTCAACCGTCTTCATTTTAATTAGACTAACAACAAGAGGGCTTTGTGTTGGAGCCTATTTCTTCCTAAGAAATAAGAGGTAGGCCTACCTCTTTGACAGAATAAACTTGTCTTTAGACTTCTATATAACGCTATATAGATTTTGGCGGCCAATTCCTCCACCCACCAAGCACTCTTTAAATATACTAACTCTGTGTCAGTGAAGGGCTGTTAAGTTCAAACCAGGACTTGAATTGAGGGGTATGAGAGGTATGAGAGGGGTATGAATATGGGTATGAGTATGGGTATGAGAGGGTATGCCTTAAGCCTACCTTTTATTAAAGAAAATGGCAAAAAGCACAGGTCTACCCATTGTTAGCTTAAGATTTTGAAGAAAATAAAACCGAAGAGACATAAAATTGAGAAGGGAAGTAACCTAATTTTGTCACTATCATTTGATGAAGCTATTCACTTTCTGTACAATAGAAGATGTTTAAACCCAGACGTCTTTAAGGGACCTTCTCTTGTTGTGTTAATTCACGGACGAAGAGTAGCCAGCAGTTAAAGCTTATATTTTTCTGCGTCGGTAGGCCTACTGTCTGGGGTGGAAAGGTAGGCCTACTGTCTGGGGTGGAAAGGTAGGCCTAGGTTTTGAAAGAAGCCTACCATGCTCAGATTCCTAATGTCGTCTCACATTAAATTATTTGCAAACAGGGACAGTTACGTTGCAAACAAAACACACTGAGTACGTTTACATGCACGCGAATAATTCGATATTAAACGGATTACGGCAGTAGGCACAGATTATGCAATAGTCACGTAAACGCCTTACTCAGTTTATCTTAATCGGCGTAAGGTCAAAATCAAAGTAAGCATACGCTGATTAAAACACCTGGTGTTCTGAGCAATCTTTCGAATGATTACGTCATGTAAACACCTTAATCGGCATTACAGTGGTGCATTTGACCTGCACATGTGCCAGCACCAGCCGAGAGCCTGAAGAGTGAAGTGAGTTCGGAACAACTGAATGTATGCATCTTAGAAGTCGTTTTCACGTTACAAACGTTCTATGCCCCAACTCAGAATCAAATGTGCTTCCCAAAAATATTGTTCGCTGCTGTACAATGTTTATTTTGATTGCCGATTTTCTGCGTTTATCAGAGTGCCATCAGGTAGCCTTTTCAGATGTGTCCATGTAACAGGATTATTTGGGGAATCGTTCTACTTGTAAAACATGTAAACGCTTTAATAAAACTATTATATTCATCTGACTATTAACAATTATCGCATGAATGTGTGCATGTAACCGTACGCACTGATTCGGCATTGGTGAAATATGATAAAATGAACACATAGGCCTGTCTCTCTGTCCGTTCTTAGCCTGTCATTTTGGTCATTTGTGTGGTAGAATTGCATGAACTGTTTATAAAAGGCAATTTTTTCTCGGACCTGCAAATACGATGATGGACCCAAGCAATGCTTTTACTATAAAGGAGATCTTTCCGCTCTTACTCTTGTCCACAGTGGTCTGTGAACTCACAACCTTCTGCCCAGCAGCCACGTGCGCTATGAAAATTCCTGTGTTGCCATGCAATGCTTACAGGACAAAGAACAGTTTCTAAAACGGTATATGTAAGGCTCTGATCTGTCCAAGAAGTGAGAGTAAATGCTAAGGATCTTCTCTGCTGTCCACTTTATGTTTTAAAACATTATTTTGGGTATAGGGGAGGGTCACTTGTTTTTTTTTCAAGTGTTCAGGGAGGGTTTAGGTCAAATATATTTTGCTGAAGGGATCCATTTTCATTTCAGAGGTTCGATTTTCTCCATGTAACCCTTATTATGAATAACGTTCACTCCCTAATGTCAAGAAATGGGCAGCAAAACTGAGAGGAGGCGGAGAACACACCCCTCACTGCTGAGGAGGAGGAGGGAGAGGGGTATGAAGGGTAAAGGAAAAAGAGAGAATGGAAAAGAGGAGGAGTTAGAGGAAGGAGTGAGAAGGGGAAAAGAGGAGGAGTTAGATGAAGGTGTGAGGCGGGGGAAAGAGGAGGAGTTAGAGGAAGGAGTGAGGAGGGGACAAGAGGAGGAGTTAGAGGAAGGAGTGAGGAGGGGGAAAGAGGAGAAGTTAGAGGAAGGTGTGAGGAGGGGAAAAGAGGAGGAGTTAGAGGAAGGAGTGAGGAGGGGACAAGAGGAGGAGTTAGAGGAAGGAGTGAGGAGGGGGAAAGAGGAGAAGTTAGAGGAAGGTGTGAGGAGGGGAAAGAAGAGGAGTTAGAGGAAGGTGTGAGGAGGGGGAAAGAGGAGGAGTTAGAGGAAGGTGTGAGGAGGGGAAAAGAGGAGGAGTTAGAGGAAGGTGTGAGGAGGGGAAAAGAGGTAGGGCAGGCTTGAAAATCGAGGAATTAGGAAGGGGGAAGAGGAGAGGGAGTTCTGAGTGGAAGAGAGGGAAGCAGGGGAGAATGAAAAGACAAGGTGTAGAGTCTTACTCTGAGCAAATAGGAGTCAATCCCTGTTACCTTTAAGCAACCCTTCTCCCAGTGTTCACCATGTATGGATATAGGAGACATATCTTACATTCGTTCATCTTCTTATCACATTAATTATTACCGCAAGTAAATTAGTGGGGATAGAGAATATTCATTTGGAGGGGTGACATGAAGTAAAGATGGAGGGAGGAATATGAAGGTGGTTGCATCCCAAATGATACCCTATTCAATCAGTCTTCTTGAACCAGTCTACCGTTTTCTTAGATCTGTAACACGCTGTGTGGATTCCAACACAATAACTCTTTACAGTTTGACACAGTTCATGTGTTTGACAGTTTGACACAGTTCATGTGTTTGACAGTTTGACACAGTTCATGTGTTTGACACAGTTCATGTGTTTGACAGTTTGACACAGTTCATGTGTTTGACACAGTTCATGTGTTTGACAGTTTGACACAGTTCATGTGTTTGACACAGTTCATGTGTTTGACAGTTTGACACAGTTCATGTGTTTGACAGTTTGACACAGTTCATGTGTTTGACACAGTTCATGTGTTTGACAGTTTGACACAGTTCATGTGTTGACAGTTTGACACAGTTCATGTGTTTGACAGTTTGACACAGTTCATGTGTTTGACAGTTTGACACAGTTCATGTGTTTGACACAGTTCATGTGTTTGACACAGTTCGTGTGTTTGACAGTTTGACACAGTTCATGTGTTTGACAGTTTGACACAGTTCATGTGTTTGACAGTTTGACACAGTTCATGTGTTTGACAGTTTGACACAGTTCATGTGTTTGACAGTTTGACACAGTTCATGTGTTTGACAGTTTGACACAGTTCATGTGTTTGACAGTTTGACACAGTTCGTGTGTTTGACAGTTTGACACAGTTCATGTGTTTGACAGTTTGACAGTTTGACACAGTTCATGTGTTTGACAGTTTGACACAGTTCATGTGTTTGACAGTTTGACACAGTTCGTGTGTTTGACAGTTTGACACAGTTCATGTGTTTGACAGTTTGACACAGTTCATGTGTTTGACAGTTTGACAGTTTGACACAGTTCATGTGTTTGACAGTTTGACACAGTTCATGTGTTTGACACAGTTCATGTGTTTGACAGTTTGACACAGTTCATGTGTTTGACAGTTTGACACAGTTCATGTGTTTGACAGTTTGACACAGTTCATGTGTTTGACACAGTTCATGTGTTTGACAGTTTGACACAGTTCATGTGTTTGACAGTTTGACACAGTTCATGTGTTGACAGTTTGACACAGTTCATGTGTTTGACACAGTTCATGTGTTTGACAGTTTGACACAGTTCATGTGTTTGACAGTTTGACACAGTTCATGTGTTTGACAGTTTGACACAGTTCATCTGTTTGACAGTTTGACACAGTTCATATGTTTGACAGTTTGACACAGTTCGTGTGTTTGACAGTTTGACACAGTTCATGTGTTGACAGTTTGACACAGTTCATGTGTTTGACAGTTTGACACAGTTCATGTGTTTGACAGTTTGACACAGTTCATGTGTTTGACAGTTTGACACAGTTCATGTGTTGACAGTTTGACACAGTTCGTGTGTTTGACAGTTTGACACAGTTCATGTGTTGACAGTTTGGCACAGTTCATGTGTTGACAGTTTGACACAGTTCATGTGTTGACAGTTTGGCACAGTTCATGTGTTGACAGTTTGGCACAGTTCATGTGTTTGACAGTTTGACACAGTTCATGTGTTTGACAGTTTGACACAGTTCATGTGTTGACAGTTTGGCACAGTTCATGTGTTTGACAGTTTGGCACAGTTCGTGTGTTTGACAGTTTGACACATTTCATGTGTTGACAGTTTGGCACAGTTCATGTGTTGACAGTTTGACACAGTTCATGTGTTGACAGTTTGACACAGTTCGTGTGTTTGACAGTTTGACACAGTTCATGTGTTTGACAGTTTGACACATTTCATGTGTTGACAGTTTGACACAGTTCATGTGTTGACAGTTTGACACAGTTCATGTGTTTGACAGTTTGACACAGTTCGTGTGTTTGACAGTTTGACACAGTTCATGTGTTGACAGTTTGACACAGTTCATGTGTTTGACAGTTTGACACAGTTCATGTGTTTGACAGTTTGACACAGTTCGTGTGTTTGACAGTTTGACACAGTTCATGTGTTGACAGTTTGGCACAGTTCATGTGTTTGACAGTTTGACACAGTTCATGTGTTTGACAGTTTGACACATTTCATGTGTTGACAGTTTGACACAGTTCATGTGTTGACAGTTTGACACAGTTCATGTGTTTGACAGTTTGACACAGTTCATGTGTTTGACAGTTTGACACATTTCATGTGTTGACAGTTTGACACAGTTCATGTGTTAGACAGTTTGACACAGTTCATGTGTTTGACAGTTTGACACAGTTCATGTGTTTGACAGTTTGACACAGTTCATATGTTTGACAGTTTGACACAGTTAATGTGTTTGACAGTTTGACACAGTTCATGTGTTTGACAGTTTGACACAGTTCATATGTTTGACAGTTTGACACAGTTCATGTGTTTGACAATTTGACACAGTTCATGTGTTTGACAGTTTGACACAGTTCATGTGTTTGACAGTTTGACACAGTTCGTGTGTTTGACAGTTTTACACAGTTCGTGTGTTCTTTTTAGAGGTAAAGAATCCAACAATATCACACTAGGCTAAATCAAATAGGCCTAATAGAAATGCCTCCTGGACGTGCCTTTGGTAATAGTGGTGCCCTAAGCAGCCGCTTCTGTACGTTTGTTTTAAGATGAAAATAGAAACTGTTATAATGTAGCCAGATGTTAACAAAGTGCACTTCATTTTGGAAAAGGGCAACAATAGCTGCCCTGTAGAGCAGGCATATTCCTATTTTTACAGCTGGGAACCCATTTAAATGTATTTACAGCATACTTAGAATCCTGATTTTAAAACGGATTGCGATCAGTGATATCCTATTGTTCTCTTACTGCCCTTGAATTGGGAGACTTGTGGACCCCAGAGACAAGACATTCATGTCTGTGTAGATTTGGAAATTAATACAACTATTAGTCTATCTCTGTGCTCCCCTTGTCTGGCCTTGTGCAATTCATGTCGTCTTTGTAATGAAATTTGGCTTTGAATTAATCGATGGAATCACTAGGTCTTTTCTGCGACTCGGCAACAGCTGTTAATATGTTCCTGACTTCCTTCCTGCCCTCCACCAGATCTCTCAAACCCCCGTCTGGCTTGTCCACAGAACAAATCAATGTTACTTCCCACCATGATCTCATACACACTCAACCTGAATAGGTTCCTATTTATTTTACATTCACTAATAGTTATTTGTGCAACTGCTTATGAGGCAGAGATTATGTTAGATCCACAACACAGTGTTTGACGTTTAGTGTAATGTATTTATTTTTATTTTTTTACCTTTATTTAACTAGGCAAGTCAGTTAAGAACAAATTCTTATTTTCAATGACGGCCTACCAGGGAACAGTGGGTTAACTGCCTGTTCAGGGGCAGAACGACAGATTTGTACCTTGTCAGCTCGGGGATTTGAACTTGCAACCTTTCAGTTACTAGTCCAACGCTCTAACCACTAGGCTACCCTGCCGGCTAGGCTACCCTGCATGTTCATGTCCCACTCTTGGCTTGTGCAGTGTTTTGTATCTTTTTGATGCGGTCATCTAGTGTAATTTAGTGTGTTTAACAATGGCTCTTTGTTGCAGTGTTTACAAACGTAAATGAGTGATTGCGGAGACTTTTGTTACAGTGAGTAAATCCAGAAATCGAGGTAGGTTCTCACCATATCTCGTATAAGACATGCACAGCCCCACCCTTCGCCACCTCAAAGTACCTGTTTATAAGACCTCCTCTCATTCAAATGAGCTCTTTCTGCTCTCTTGCCAATTCTTTGGAATTATCATGCCATGTTATGCGTGACAATGACCGTCAAGGAGTTGGCAAGAGAGCACCTACAGACTTCTCTCTCATTTTCTCTCTCTCTTTCTATCTCTTTCTCTCAATTCAATTCAATTGGGCTTTATTGGCATGGAAATCAGATGTTAACATGGCAAGTGAAATAAACAATCACAAATGAACAGTTAACATTAAACGCACAAAAGTTTCAAAATAGTAAGACATTTGAAATGTTCAATTATTAACTATGTGCAAAAACACACACAAAAATGAGTGGTTCGTTTTGGTTCTGGATCTGTACACGCGGTCGGTCTATACGCTCAAAATAAAATATAAAATTGCCTATAAATAAAGATAAAATAACTGACAAACTAATTTACCTACTCGCACCTTACACCACTTGCTGGCTCCACTATGGACCCCTAAGCAAGCTGGTTCCAATAGGGCCCCCTCAGCAGGCAGGTGTGTGTGTGCAGGTGTGTGTCCTGTGTGTGCAAAAAGTAGAAGTACAAATGGCAAGGAAAAATAAAGAAACATAACTATAGCTTAGGTTTTATTTACTTTGGTGTTTGTTCTCCACTCATAACCCTTTCCTCATCGCAACACAAATGTTGCTGTGGTGATTGCGCACTGCGGTATTTCACCTAACAGATACGGTAGCTTGTCAATATTTGATTTGATTTCTAATTCTTTTGGGGTCCTTCAGAGGGGAATATGTGTCTCTTATATCGTCATACATTTGGCAGGAGGTTAGGAAGTGCAGCTCAGTTTCCATCTCATTTTGTGGGCAGTGGATACATAGCCTGTCTTCTCTCTCGCTTATGGCGGCATCTCTCAATAGCAAGGCTACGCTCACCATGTCTGTACATTGTCAATTTCTTTCTCTGTTTTCTATCAGTCACACGGGTCAGATAGTCTGCCACCATGTACTGTCTGTTTAGGGCCAAATAGCCTTTCATTTCACTTTGAGATTAAGTAATGTTTTCCCAATAGGTAATGTCATTTTCCTTTTGTTTGGTTGTAATTCGTTTGGGCCAGACTGTCTGAGTGCTGTCCTGATGCTTTGTTGGGTTAGCAGTTGTTTGTGAATTTAGCATCATGATGAGGGGATTTTTTCTACGTTCATCTCTTAGCATTTCCGTGCCTTGTACAGTAGTGGTAGGAGTGGAGGAGCTTGTTTTTAGGTGGTTATAGAATTTGATGGCCTGTTTTGAGATATGAATTAGTAATGGATATTGCCCTCATTCTGCCCTGCATGCATTATTTGGGGCTTTTCTCTGTACTCTACGAATGCTTTTGCAGAATCCTGCATGCAGGATATCAATTAGATGTTTGTCCCATTTTTTAAAATATATATCTTGAACGGACCCCACACCTCACTTCCATATAAGGCAATTGCTTAAATTGTAGATTTGAATATATTATATGCATTGAGCCAGGTTCCAAATGATATGACAATTTGAATTTGTCTTTCGATACATAAAAAGCCCTTCTTGCTTTCTTTTTCAGTTTGTTGACAGCCAAGCAGAAATGACCTGTGGAGCTTAGATATAAATAGACTGTAGTGTGTTCTGTGTCTTCCGTTCCTACTGTGATATTGCGTTTTAAGTCTTAGGATTCTGATCTTGTTTGTGAAATCATATTTTTTTGTCTTCTTGAAGCTTACTGTGGGGAACCATGTTGATAGAACCGATGTAGGATATTTTATACACAGCAGGGATTTAACTTCCTCATGCAGGGTGGGACCAGGTTCTGTGGACTTTTCTAATAGTTTTGCCAATTCATATATACAGTACCAGTCAAAGGTTTGGACAGTAACAGATACATCTCAACTGTTCAGAGGAGACTGTGTGAATCAGGCCTTCATGGTCGAATTGCTGCAAAGAAACCACTACTAAAGGTCACCAATAAGAAGAAGAGACTTGCTTGGGCCAAGAAATATGAGCAATGGACATTAGACCGTTTGACATTTTTCCTTTGGTCTGAGGAGTCCAAATTTGGAGATTTTTCAACCGCCGTGTTTTTGTGAGACGTGGAGTAGGTGAATGGATTATCTCCGCATGTGTGGTTCCCACCGTGAAGCATGGAGGAGGAGGAGGAGGTGTGATGGTGCTTTGCTTGTGACACTGTCTGTCATTTATTTAGAATTCTAGGCACACTTAACCAGCATGGCTACCACAGCATTCTGCAGCGATACGCCATCCCATCTGGTTTGGGCTTAGTGGGACTATCATTTGTTTTTCAACAGGACAATGACCCAAAACACATCTCCAGGCTGTGTAAGGGCTGTTTGACCAACGAGAGTGTGGAGTGCTGCATCAGATGACCTGGCCTCCACAATCATATGACCTCAATTGAGATGGTTTGCGATGAGTTGGACTGCAGAGTGAAGGAAAAGCAGCCAAGAAGTGCTCAGCATATTTGGGAAATCCTTCAAGACAATTGGAAAAGCATTCCTCATGAAGCTGTTGGAGAGAATGCCAAGAGTGTGCAAAGCTGTCATCAAGGCAAAGGCTGGCTACTTTGAAGAATTGATTTGTTTAACACACTCTGTCTCTCTCTCTCTCTCTCTCTCTCTCTCTCTCTCTCTCTCTCTCTCTCTCTCTCTCTCTCTCTCTCTCTCTCTCTCTTCATCCCTCTCCCTCCCTCCCCCTTTCTCCATCTCTCGTGCCTGTCATGTCTTAGCCTGGCCACAGTACAGCATAGAGCTGCAGAAGTATTGCCTTTCATCAGCAGGCCAGCGCACTCACTCATCATCCCCCTGACAAGGTCACTGTCTGTCACCAGAAAGAGAGAGAGAGAGAGAGAGAGAGAGAGAGAGAGAGAGAGAGAGAGAGAGAGAGAGAGAGAGAGAGAGAGAGAGAGAGAGAGAGAGAGAGAGAGAGAGAGAGAGAGAGAGAGAGAGAGAGAGAGAGAGAGAGAGAGAGAGAGAGAGAGAGAGAGAGAGAGCCCATGCCTTAACAGGTCTGAGAGTGAAAATCCCAGATAGATTCCGGCAGGACGACAATCGTAGCATGCTGAACATAAACCTGCTCACTTCCTAAAGAAAAAAAAACTCGAGTGAAAAGTTGTACATCAGAAACGTATGTTATACTCACCCAGCATTGAAACAAGATTCAAATGTGTTTCAACTTGAAGAGAATTGAAGTCTGGCCCCAGTGAGCTACAGTAATGAAGGCAAAGTTAGTTCTGTGAAAGTTAAGGCCCAGAAACCAGGCCTAATGAACAGGGGAGTGTTCCCACTGAGAGGGAGACTTCTGAAGACTTGTCTGCAGTCTGCCAAGTATGACAAAAGTGAACGTGCATCTGTGTGTGCGTTTGTGTGTGTGTGTGTGTGTGTGTTTGGGTGTATGTGTATGCCAGCCTGTATCTGTGTGTATGCGCCAGCCTGTGTGTGTGTGGTTTAGGGAGAGAGAAGGGGGTGAGTGGGGGAGAGTGAGGTGAGATAGATGGACTGGAGAGAGGAAGCAAAGGAAGGAAGAGACAGAGGGAGAATAAAGGAGAGGGAAGGAAACAGAATGTGGGTGTGTGTGAAGTCCCATTTAAGCTTATTGAAGTGAGTTCTTTTGATGTTTCCTGTCCCGCTTCTTAGAGTTGATAGGGATCTGCATCACAAATCCTGCCTGCCACAAACTGCACCGTTCAGCACCTCACACTCTGCTGCAACAAGCCTCTGAGCGAGAGGGAGAAAGACTGAGCAAGAGATAGAGAGAGAGAGACTCAGTGAGCATAGCCTTGCTATTGAGAAAGGCCGCCGTAGGCAGACATGGCTTTCAAGAGAATGTGCACACTGCCCACAAAATGAGGTGGAAAACTGAGCTGCACTTCCTAACCTCCTGCCCAATGTATGACCATATTAGAGACACATATTTCCCTCAGATTACACAGATCCACAAAGAATTCAAAAACAAACCGATTTTGATAAACTCCCATATCTACTGGGTGAAATACCACAGTGTGCCATCACCGCAGCAAGATTTGTGACCTGTTGCCACAAGAAAAGGTCAACCAGTGAAGAACAAACACCATTGTAAATACAACCCATATTTATGCTTATTGATTTTCCCTTTTGTACATTAACCATTTGTACATCATTACGACACTGTATATATACATAATATGACATTTGTAATGTCTTTATTCTTTTGAAACTTCCGTATGTTAAATGTTTACTGTTCATTTTTATTGTTTATTTCACTTTTGTATATTATCTACCTCACTTGCTTTGGCAATGTTAACATGTGTTTCCCATGCCAATAAAGACCCTTGAATTGAATTGAATTGAGAAAAAGAGCGGAGGGAGGGAGAGAGAAAAGGGACAGAGAGAGAGACCATGTGTAGACTACTTCGACGGAGTGTCAAACGAGACTGCCACTCTCTTCATACTTGGGATTTTATTTCAAAACCAACAAGTTCCAAGTGAGGAAACAGTCATGATAAGGGTATAGAGTGTAATGGTGGAGAACGCAACACGCACAGTTCAGTCACGTAACTAATCCAAACCTGTTCAGAAATAACATCCACAGAGTTTTTTAATACTAACACTGTTACTTTATTTTCATCCTCCCATCCCTTTCTCATCCCCTGATGAGGTGACTGTGTGGGAGAGATTGAAAGAGAAAATGACGATGATGATCAATGCCTGGTCCACCTGGTTTAGTGGGTGTGCATAACAATGCCTTAATTAAGCATGGAAATGGATGCAAACTTTGTCATAACCCTCCATGCTGCTAGGGGAATATTCCAGTCCATTTAACACTGGATATTTTGATTCCTCATCATGCATCATTTTTTATTTTATCTTCAGAGGTGACACTCAGTCAACACCTGTATGGCTGCATATAGGGATCTGTTGTTGGCAGCTTTATCAAAACTGGTTTTGAGACATTTTTGCAAATTGAATGGAATATCACATTTACATAAGTATTCAGACCTTTTACTCAGTACTTTGTTGAAGCACCTTTGGCAGTGATTAAAGTCCACGATCATCTCCTTTGTTTTGTTGACGTTGAGTGAGATGGTTATTTTCATGACACCACACTCCCAGAAACCTCGCCTCCTCCCTGTAGGCCATCTCGTCGTTGTTGGTAATCAAGCCTACTATTGTTGTGTCATCTGCAAACTTGATGTTTGAGTTGGAGGCTTGCATGGCCACGCAGTCATGGGTGAACAGGGAGTACAGGAGGGGGTTGAGCACGAACCCTTGTTGGGCCCCAGTGTTTCCTACCTTCACCACCTCAGGAGGTCCAGGGCCTCGAGCTTAATGATGAGATTGGAGGGTACTACGGTGTTGAAGGCTGAGCTATAGTCAATGAACAGCATTCTTACATAGGTATTTTTCTTGTCCAGATGGGATAGGGCAGTGTGCAGTGAGATAGCGTATGCATCGTCTGTGGACCTATTGGGGCGGTAAGCAAATTGAAGTGGGTCTAGGGTGACAGGTAAGGTGGAGGTGATATGATTCTTGACTAGTCTCTCAAAGCACTTCATGATGACAGAAGTGAGTGCTACGTTGCGATTGTCATTTAGTTCAGTTACCTTTGCATTCTTGGGTACAGGAACAATGGTGACCGTCTTGAAGCATGTGGGGACAGCAGACTGGGATACGGCGATATTGAATATGTCAGTAAACACACCAGCCAGCTGGTCTGTGCATGCTCTGAGGATGCGGCTAGGGATGTAGTTTGGGCCAGCAGCATTGCGAGGGTTAACACGTTTAAATGTCTTACTCAGTCGGCCACGGCGAAGGAGAGCCCACAGTCCTTGGTAGCTGGCCGCGTCGGTGGCACTGTGTTATCCTCAAAGCGGGCAAAGAACGTGCTTAGCTTGTCCGGAAGCAAGACGTCGGTGTCCGCAACGTGGCTGGTTTTCCTTTTGTAGTCATTGTCTGTAGACCCTGCCACATACGTCTCTTGTCTGAACCTTTGAATTGCGACACCACTTTTTGTCTATACTGACGTTTTGCCTGTTTGATTGCCTTGCGGAGGGAATGACTACTCTGTTTGTATTCTGCCATATTCCCAGTCACCTTGCCATGGTTAAATGCAGTGGTTTGCGCTTTCAGTTTTGTGCGAAAGCGAATCCTAACCACGGTTTCTGGTTAGGGTACTGTAGGTTTTAATAGTCACAGTGGGTACAACATCTCCTATACACTTCTTGATAAACTCAGTAACCATTTCAGTGTACGCGTCAATATTATTCTCGGAAGCTACCCGGAACATATCCAAGTCCGTGTGATCAAAACAATCTTGAAACGTGGATTCCGATTGGTCAGACCAGCATTGAATAGTCCTTAGCATGGGTACTTCCTGTTTGAGTTTCTGGTTATAGGAAGGGAGGAACAAAATGGAATCGTGGTCAGATTCTTCCGAAAGGAAGGAGGGAGGGGGGGCCTTGTATGCATCTAGGGAGTTGGAGTAACAATGGTCAAGTGTTTTTTCAGCTCGAGTATTACAGTCGATATGCTGATAGAATTTAGATAGCCTATTCCTCAAATTAGTTTTGTTAAAATCCTCAGCTACAATAAATGCAGCCTCAGGATATATGGTTTCCAGTTTGCATAAAGTCCAGTGAAGTTCCTTGAGGGCCGTCGTGGTACCGGCTTGAGGGGGGATATACACGGCTGTGACAATAACTGAAGAGAATTCTCTAGGGAGATAATACGGTCGGCATTTGATTGTGAGATATCCTAGGTCGGGTGAACAAAGGATTTGAGTTCCTTTATGTTATTACAATCACACCATGAGTCGTTAATCATGAAACATACACCCCCGCCCTGCTTCTTCCCGGAGAGGTATTTATTCCTGTCGTCGCGATGAACTGAGAATCCAGATGGCTGGACCGACTCTGACAGTATATCCCGAGAGAGCCATGTTTCCTTGAAACAGAGTTACAATGTTACAATCCCTGATGTCTCTGGAAAGAAACCCTTGCCCTAATCTCGTCAACTTTGTTATCCAGGGACTGAGCATTAGCGAGTAATACACTCGGAAGTGGTGGGTGATGTGCACGCCTCCTAAGTCGGTGTTGTTTTGGGTCGGCCTCTGGAATCAGTTCAATTGACTGGTTGGTGCGAACAAACGATCCGCTTTGGGAAATTCGTATTCCTGGTCATAATGCTGGTAGTGCTGGAGAGTTACCGCCGCTCTGATATCCAATAGTTCTTCCTGGCTGTATGTAATAACACATAACATTTTCTGAACTAACAATGTAAGAAATAATGCATAAAAAAATAAATACTTGTCACGCTGGCATAAAGGATTTTGGAGACAGGCGCAGGAATACACAATAGGGTTTTTTAATACACCCAAAACAAACACGGGGCTGAACACTGGGCTGTACCCAAACAAAAGAGCGAGGGTAAACCTCATTGAATGACACCCGTAATACACACTACTGTATGTATAGTAAGCAGCATAACAGCTGCACCAACACATAGGTACTCACACCACCAACGGACATGGGAAAACTAATCAACCCCACCATGGTGAACAAAGGGCACATAAATACAAATAGGGGCCAGGTGTGCGCAATGAAAGTTCCAGAGGGATCCGTGACAATACTGCAAAGTTTCCTAAGAACTAGAAGCGAGGCAGCCCTCTCTGTCGGTGCCATCTTTAGGTGCATTTCAACTTTGAACTTTTTATTAATTTCAAAAATGTACTAAAAACACAATTTCCCTTTGACATTATGTGGTATTGTGTGTAAATCAGTGACACAAAATCAAAATGTAATAAATGTTACATGCTGTGTGTGATACAACAATATGTGGAAAAAGTAAAGGGGTGTGAATACTTTCTGAAGGCATGGTATATTTATATTGGATATATTTAGCTCTGTATGTGAATGGTTCTCTAGGAGCAATATGCAAAAGGTTCATTCATGTAAGAGAATAATAACGATGATGACGACAATGGAGATTGGCATGATACTCACGATGGTGACAGGGTAATGACAATGTATATATTTATCACCCTAATGATGATGACTAACATTTCATAATCATGGTCATTTTGAGTGCTAACATTAGCACGGTTGGCAGGTAGGTAGTCTTCTGTCTCTCGTGTATCTCCTCCCAGGCTGTAGATTCAACAGTATCTCCGGTCTGCAAACCACAGAGTCTGTAGCCTCCGAGTCTGCAGCCAGTGTTAGAACAAGACTGTCATGCCAGTGAGAGGAGGATGAATCAAAATCCCTGATGTCGGCACAAACCGCTGTGAAGCAGGAAGAAATCCCATTTAGGCCCTCAAGTCACAGTGACATCCCTATAGCCGCATACATCAACCTATATTTCACTCTGTACTGACTGAGGTCTCTCTCTCTTTCTCCCTCTTTCTCCCTCTTTCTCCTTTTTTTCTGCTTTGAGTCTCATTCTTCATCTTCTTCTTCTCTTCCGTCCACGTGTCTCTCATACACCTCTTTGATCTTCCAGCCTTCTTCTCTCTTGTCCTTGTAAAGTGTGTTTCGTACAGTGTTGATGTGTGTGTATGTTTATGTTGGTGTGTGTGTGTGTGTGTGTGTGTGTGTGTTTATGTGGGTGTGTGTTTATGTGGGTGTGTTTATGTGGGTGTGTGTTTATGTGGGTGTGTGTGTGTTTATGTGGGTGGGTGTATGTGTGGTTTGTGTTCTGCGCTCTTCACACATGACCCCTGAGTTCACACACCTTGACATTAGTGTGAGGCTGTTGCCTTGGAGACTGACGTGGTGCTGGTGCTGAAGGTCACAGTATATACAAGGATGTGTGTATGTGTGTGTGTGTTCTCCGTGCAGCATCTAGGCTGAACATAATAGTGATGCTGGACATGTGGGGTGGGTGTGTTAGAACTAATAGCCCTTCTGTTGCGATTCATTTTGATAGCATCATGTTTGATAACAACAACAGCCCTGACTCTGTTTCAAAGTGGGAGAAACATGCTTGCGAAAATGAATTCCACCACAGGAAAAAGGATGAAGACACTAGAGCCTCCAGTGACAATCTCTCCAACTGCTGTGTGTGATGATACTTGCTGTCGTGACATGACTATCATTAATGTGATGACTGCTATTCATCGAATAATTACTTACTATATTTAATTATTACACGATTAAATTAATCATGTAACAATTAACTCATTAGGAATTTGGGGCACCACGGGATAAAGTTTATTTAATGAGTTACCGTTTCCAGAATTAACTCAAGAATATATAGATATCATTCCAGTATTAGTCTCATTCTGAACGTCGTTGACTTCGTAAATCTGCACGAACCCTAACCTAAGTGATGAATCAGCGATACACAAATTGGCTTAATTATTTATTTACTAACTAAATAATCACACAGAAGTACATAAACACACACACACACACACGGTATAGGTTATTGATTACTAACATTTTGCAATGAAAAGTCCCTAGTGGACTAACCCGATATGACAGCTTGTTACACAATGGAAAAGTGGAGGGGAAAGATAAAGAGCGGGAGAGACAAAGAGAGTGGACTTATCGTACATACATTTGGAAACTATGCTCACCGTAAATATGAATATTTAGCACACTAACAACCGCTCATTCGGATTAGAAATGCAACATATATTTACGCGTAGATGTCTTTCTCTGTTGTCTCTCTGTTGAGACCACTCGATCCGTCTATGGGAAGTAGTTCAATGCAAGTCTCTGGTTGTCCACCAGAGGTCCCAATGTCCTTCTTAGTTGTAGGCTTCTATTGTTCATAGAATGTTCATAGAGTGTTCTTAGAATGGAGACATCAGAGGTGTACTACCCGGTGGTGAGAGGGATCTGTTCCTCCCTCCCATCTTTGGTCAATTGTCCTAGACTACTTTACATGAGCTGCAGACGGTGCATGTTTTGGTCTAGTCTTCACCTTTTCCACTCGTCGAGAGATTCAGAGGGTCTTACCATTTTCTGGTCTTGTAGTTTTAACCATTTCAACGTGTGGACCACGTCCTTACGTTCTCTGGTCTGTATTTCAATTCTCAGCGAGTCCTTTTAAGCACTCTGGCCTTGGAGGGTGGTTCCTTCATGTGGACACGCACTCTGGCCTCATTAGAGGCATGGCTTAGTTAGTGTGCAACAGATATGAACAAACATTATCTAATTTGAAGACTAAACTCATCTTTCTATCTTTTCAAACATAGTTTCATCGTTCTTCATATTGTATGAAGATCCTATAGGGTGGAAACTTTACAGTTAGAATGTGTTTCCTTCCTAAGTTGCAGTATTTCTGTTATACAGTCTTTCTGATAATTTTAATGACATCACAAAACATACATACATTTTCCATATTCCATCCCTCATCATCCCCAACGTTTGGATGTTTAAATACATTGTCCCAGTGTCCGTTGTTTGATGTTGAAGTTCTTAGGCAAGAGTCTCTCTCTACACACAACACATGCCTTTGTTCAGTACTGCAGGGCAAGAGAGAGAAAGTTTACGACCGGAGTTAAGTCATAAAACCGGCCCAACTCCCCCCTTACTCTCTGGTTTGGGGTCTGGCTATCTGTTAGCCCTGTGCCGAGCTGATCTGGCGTCTTTGATCCTCACCAAGGAGAGAGAGTCATGACATTGTTGTATTTAACCAATCAAAATCTATCTTTCTAGTCCTCTAGTCTAGAAAGCAGACAGAGGGAGAAGTCTTCCTTCGAGATAGTGGTGTAGAACTGTGGGAATCACTGCTTCTTCTACAGGGAGCTGTTGAGAAGCATATGTTGAGCTACAGCTGCTGCTGCTGGCAGTGTTTAGCCCACTGCAGGGGCTGACTCCAGATAGAACACAGGAGAGCCAGTCCAACTGGAGCAGGCATCTGACTGGGCAGCCGCCAAGTCCACTCCAAGGACCCCTCGACAGTCAGTCTCACAAAAGATTATCTATTAAGATTATCTATGCCACGGGCATCCACTTATATCAGTACATTTGTAACAGCCTAAACATTACTGAACTAAAGATTATAGTTTTTACTCACTAGGGCAGTGAATTTAGTCAGCTACTGTAGCTAATATTGCTAACAGTCCCTTTTCTGGGGACAGCTTGATAACTAGTCAGGCGTTGCTCATTAGATTACGTTGCAGGTGTGGTTTTGTTCCCTGGTATGTGAGCAGGGAGTATTATGGCTTAATTTAGCCCAGCAGAACTATCACAGAGAGGTGCCCCTTTCTGCCTGCTCTCCCTGGTAACACACTACAGAATGGTACAGGACTGGTACAGGTAATGGTACAGGACTGGAGAGCACAGAGAGGTAGAGGGAGAATAGGAGAGAGAGAGAGAGACAGGTGTATAAAATTGAGCACACCGCCATGCAATCTCCATAGACAAACATTGGCAGTAGAATGGCCTGTACTGAAGAGCTCAGTTACAGCTGCCCCGGTCAACTGTAAGTGCTGTTATTCTGAAGTGGAAATGTCTAGAAGCAACAACGGCTCAGTCGCGAAGTGACAGGCAACACAAGCTCACGTAAAAATTGTCTGTCCTCAGTTGCAAGACACTACCGAGTTCCAAACTGCCTCTGGAAGCAACGTCAACACAATAACTGTTCGTCGGGAGCTTCATGAAATGGGTTTCCATGGCCGAGCAGCCGCACATAAGCCTAAGATCACCATGGGCAATTCCAAGGATCGGCTGGAGTGGTGTACAACTTGTTCCCATTGGACTCTGGAGCAGTGGAAATGCGTTCTCTAGAATGATGAATCACGCTTCACCATCTGGCAGTCCGACGGACGAATCTGGTGTTGGCGTATGTCAGGCGATCGCAACCTGCCCGAATGCATAGTGCTAATTGTAAAGTTTGTTGGAGGAGGAATAATGGCCTGGAGCTGTTTTTCATGGTTCAAGCTAGGCTCCTTAGTTCCAGTGAAGAGAGATCTTAACGCTACAGCATACAATGACATTCTAGATTATTCTGTACTTTCAACTTTGTGGCAACAGTTTGGGGAAGGCCCTTTCTTTTTTTCAGCATGACAATGCTCCCATTCACAAAGCGAGGTCCATACAGAAATGGTTTGTCTAGATCGGTGTGGAAGAACTTGACTAGCCTGCACAGAGCCCTGACCTCAACTCCATCAAACACCTTTGGGATGAATTGGAACGCTGACGAGACAAGCCTAATCGCTCAACATCAGTGCCCAACCTCACTAATGCTCCTGTGGCTGAATGGAAAAAGGTCCCTGCAGCAATGTTTCAACATCTAGAGGAAAACCTTCCCAGAAGAGTGGAGGCTGTAATAGCAGCAAAGGTGGGACCGACTCCATATTAATGCCCATGATTTTAGAATAAGATGTTTGACGAGCAGGTGCCCTTTGTGTTATACCACACAGGTGAGAGTGTGTATAATAATATGTTAATGTATATTTGTATATTTGTATATTTGTATATATTTGTATATTTGTATATTTGTATATATTTGTATATTTGTACATTAGTGTTGAAAGAATGGCGAGGACGACAATCAGAACTTGATGTACACAGGAGAATACACACAAGGATTGTATTGACAGAGTATTATAAACCCATAGATTTACGAGGAGGTCCTCGAGAGCCATATGCAAAATATTACATTTGCACATAGACATGAGAAGATACTCTAAAATGTATAGTACAGACAAAACAATCTTGCAGCTGTTCTGATAGTATACAGGCTAACCATGGGATTTCTCATTCATGCGATAGTGTGTATAGTACTATATAATATGTACTGCACAACATGTTTTTCATGTTTTTTCATTAGTGAGCAGTGTGTAAATGCAATGTATCATCCCAATATGTCATCCAAGCTCTCCCCAGGGATTGTGCTCCTTGTCCATGTCTCCAGATGGCCATCATGTCATTCTTTATGTCTCTGACTGTCACTCAAGCACTCCTAATGTTTCTAATGGCTATGGGCTGTGTGCTGGAGAGCCAATATAACCAATAGCCTTTGTCTCTCAGCAGCTTGTCTGTGGGTGGGAACTGGCAGGGCACATGCTAGTGATGGGGGCTATTGGGCTGGATCAGTCTACTGTATATGGAAGGGTAATATTATTTTTTTCATACAGATGTAGGATCTTAATTTGAGCCTGTTCGCTACAGCAGGAAAATAATCCTGCAGCAACAGGAAATGTAAATGATTATGTGGATTATAATTCATGGATATTTTTGTTGGGGTTGATACATTTTTTGTTAGAGCAAATCAAGTGTGACATTTCTTCAGAAGCCTTTTTAAATCTCAGATACACTACAAGTTTACATTTCCTGTTGTACAGGAACATTCTCAGCAACAAATGAGGGATCAATTTAAGATCCCACATCTGTATGAGCTTTGAAAGTGGTACCAAATCGCCTGAAAGTCCTTACTTGGAGAATAATGGTGCTTAAATGCTCCTCTATACACACGACCCACCACAAGTTAGCAGTGTTGTTCTGTCAGCAGCAGCACTCAGACTGGGTTCCTCTGGGCTCTACTGCTATTCTGGGGTCCAGGTGTCATTCATTATACATGAGCAGGGCCCATCAGGACTGAGCACCAGGCTCCACATAGGCCAGAGAGGAGCCAGAGGAAGGCAGACACACTGCTCACACACACACACACACACACACACACACACACACACACACACACACACACACACACACACACACACACACACACACACACACACACACACACACACACGCACACGCACACGCACATACATGCGCGTACAAACACACACAGTCTCCATCAGACTACAGTTACAAAAAAAGGTGCTATCTTAACCTAAAAGGGTTATTTGGCTGTCCCTATTGGAGAACTCTTTGAAAACAGTTTTTTGGTTCCAGGTGGAACTTTTTCAGGTTCCATATAGAACCCTTTCTACAGAAGGTTCTACAGTGGGGCAAAAAAGTATTTAGTCAGCCACCAATTGTGCATGTTCTCCCACTTCAAAAGATGAGAGAGGCCTGTAATTTTCATCATAGGTACACTTCAACTATGACAGACAAAATGAGAAAAAAAAATCCTGAATGAATTTATTTGCAAATTATGGTAGAAAATAAGTATTTGGTCACCTACAAACAAGCAAGATTTCTGGCTCTCACAGACCTGTAACTTCTTCTTTAAGAGGCTCCTCTGTCCTCCACTCGTTACCTGTATTAATGGCACCTGTTTGAACTTGTTATCAGTATAAAAGACACCTGTCCACAACCTCAAACAGTCACACTCCAAACTCCACTATGGCCAAGACCAAAGAGCTGTCAAAGGACACCAGAAACAAAATTGTAATCTGCACCAGTAGACCTGCACCAGGCTGGGAAGACTGAATCTGCAATAGGTAAGCAGCTTGGTTTGAAGAAATCAACTGTGGGAGCAATTATTAGGAAATGGAAGACATACAAGACCACTGATAATCTCCCTCGATCTGGGGCTCCACGCAAGATCTCACCCCGTGGGGTCAAAATGATCACAAGAACGGTGAGCAAAAATCCCAGAACCACACGGGGGGGCCTAGTGAATGACCTGCAGAGAGCTGGGACCAAAGTAACAAAGCCTACCATCAGTAACACACTACGCTGCCAGGGACTCAAATCCTGCAGTGCCAGACGTGTCCCCCTGCTTAAGCCAGTACATGTCCAGGTCCGTCTGAAGTTCGCTAGAGAGCATTTGGATGATCCAGAAGAAGATTGGGAGAATGTCATATGGTCAGATGAAACCAAAATAGAACTTTTTGGTAAAAACTCAACTCGTCGTGTTTGGAGGACAAAGAATGCTGAGTTGCATCCAAAGAACACCATACCTACTGTGAAGCATGGGGGTGGAAACATCATGCTTTGGGGCTGTTTTTCTACAAAGGGTCCAGGACGACTGATCCGTGTAAAGGACAGAATGAATGGGGCCATGTATCGTGAGATTTTGAGTGAAAACCTCTTTCCATCAGCAAGGGCATTGAAGATGAAACGTGGCTGGGTCTTTCAGCATGACAATGATCCCAAACACACCGCCCGGGCAACGAAGGAGTGGCTTCGTAAGAAGCATTTCAAGGTCCTGGAGTGGCCTAGCCAGTCTCCAGATCTCAAACCCATAGAAAATCTTTGAAGGGAGTTGAAAGTCCGTGTTGCCCAGCAACAGCCCCAAAACATCACTGCTCTAGAGGAGATCTGCATGGAGGAATGGGCCAAAATACCAGCAACAGTGTGTGAAAACCTTGTGAAGACTTACAGAAAACGTTTGACCTCTGTCATTGCCAACAAAGGGTATATAACAAAGTATTGAGATAAACTTTTGTTATTGACCAAATACTTATTTTCCACCATCATTTGCAAATAAATTCATAAAAAATCCTACAATGTGATTTTCTGGATTTTTTTCTCTCTCATTTTGTCTGTCATAGTTGAAGTGTACCTATGATGAAAATTACAGGCCTCTCATCTTTTTAAGTGGGAGAACTTGCACAATTGGTGGCTGACTAAATACTTTTTTGCCCCACTGTATATGGAACCCAAAAGGGTACTTACCTGTAACCAAAAAGGGTTCCACCTGGAAACAAAAAGGGTTCTCCTATGGGGACAGCCAAAGAGTGTAAGAGTGTATGCATAGCCCTTAATAGTGCAGTTGACTGCAGTTTGTGTAACTAACGGGTACATGTGCAAAGGGCTGGACTTGTACAGTTCATGCACAACAACATCTTAACTGTGAACAGAGTACATGCAGTTTTCACTGTCACTGATTAGTATCTTTATTGTCTTTTATCAGTTGAACAGGGTTCGGATTACAACCAGTTCATGTGTTTTTACCTGACTTGCAAGTCAAATAGCCAGGGGGGAAAGTAAGGCGGTACGGTCCGGTACGGCGTCCCGGCAAAATAAATAGTGTGGTACGCCGTACTGTTAAAACATGACCCTATCACAATAATTAAAAGAAAATGTCCAGAAAACTGTACGCTTTTGCACCATTAGGCATGACAAATTTACCAATGTAGGCCAATGACATTCTCCAAATGTCACAGGCCTACACTTTCTGGTGTTTTGTGTATTAGTCTCCATTCAACACCGTTTGTAGGTTGGAAATATGTTGCGAGTGGATGAACGTCCACGGGTAGCCTAGTAAAGGAGCCCTTTGAAGTGATTACTTGGCAATCAACAATAAAAAGTAACACATTTTAAAAGTGAAATAATAAAAAAATCAACAAAATGAAGACTAGGCCCACAGAGATCCTATTGAATTAATAATGTAATTCTATGAATATTTTTTGGGGGGGAGGGAGGGGGATCTCCCGTACCGGGAAGGAATTAAATATACTTTCACCCCTGAAAATAGCTCAAATAGCTGCGTCAAGTTTGGAAGAAAGGCATTTCTAATGAGCACGTTCATGTTTTATTCCTGATGCCCTGCTCAAAGATGTCTTCATCGCTGTTCGCAGCGAGTCTGACAGCAGTAGTTTTTTGATGGTCAGCAAAACTGGTCACGGACAATTACACGTGTTATTTCAGGATGACGCCTCCTCCTCTGGCGTGTTATGCCTGCCTGTCTGCCTGCAACATCTCACCATTGTTTTGATCACCAATTCCTTCACACAATGGGGAAGAAAAATTTACCAAAACCAGAGGCTGCCATTGATCGAGGAAAATAGCTTTTTGGAGAAGTTTAAAGGCCGACCTGAAGCTGGTTCTTAGTGATAACTAAGGTTCTCTAAAACCCCTAGTTGTGTTCCAGCCTGAAGGCTGTTGTCTATCTGTATGTCTGTGTCTATACCTCAGAACTCCCCTTTGCATTGATTGGTCACGGTAAACACTTTAAAGGTAGGGAGCACGCTTCTGGAACCACATCGCATTTAAAACATGAATACAACCCCCCTTCAACAGCTTCAGATGCCTTTAATACTGGCCGATACCTTTGACCAATCAGGAGGGGGCTTCACACTGTAAGGAATGGGTGTCCTGTGGGTAGGGGGGTTTGATAGACGTGTGAGAGAGTGGCATTGATGGTGGTGGTGGTGTGTATGTGAGAGAGGAAGAGAGAGAGTGTGTGTGTGTGTGTGTGTGTGTGTGTGTGTGTGTGTGTGTGTGTGTGTGTGTGTGTGTGTGTGTGTGTGTGTGTGTGTGTGTGTGTGTGTGTGTGTGTGTGTGTGTGTGTGTGTGTGTGTGTGTGTGTTCCAGTAGTAATTCCAGTGAGATTGAGAATGACCTGATTGTGTATTTCATCTCTTAGCTCTTGCCTAAGTCTAAGCTATCTGCTGCAACTCCGCAGCTCATACAAGGAAGTAAGAGTGATGGGCACTTTACCCGCAGGACTTTGATGAGTTGAGTTCTAACTCTTTAGTTAAGTTAAGTTTATCATGCCCTTTGGCCGAGACTTTTTCTGCATTCTTTTTTACATGGAGTAATTATGTTCATAGATAAGTTTAGTCAAATATCCAATGTAGGCCTTCATTTTTCTCATCATCATCCTTATCATGCCTATTTCAGAGATCTAAAACATTCCTTGCAATTATTCTGATCTTACTTTCACACGTAAATTCATCTGAATTTCAGACAGCTGAGTATGAGGAGAATCGCAACGTTTCAGTTGAAGAAATAGCGGAGAGTTTAGAATGTAGACATGTTCAGATGACATGTTCCATCCATAAAGTTATGTTCATCTAAATCAAAGAGCTACAGTAAAGTACATTACAGTGCAACGCAGCCATGTCGAAACGTTAGCGGTAGCTCTAGCTGGAGAAAATGGCCGCCGCTGGGCTCGTATTGTCAGGTTGTAAATACTGAAGGACTGTTAGGATACTATTACTAGCACTCTGCTGTAATGGAGAGCACCAATGGAGTTTTATAATATTAGTATATTATCACTACAGGGGCTGTTCTCTAACCAAATGGAAAAGAATTCACCTGAGAAAAGGTATAAAATTGGGTTAGGTGGATGTTTCCAATGGGAAAAATGAATTGATATTCAGTCCTTATATACTGCAGTTGAAGTGCTCTTGTACTGTGGACAATGTAGGTAACATTTCTTAAACTACTATAAAGCACTTTATAATATTTCAAATGTTATCCAATCCATCACACATTGCATGCTATTTAGTCAACTTCTCAGATTACAGTTGTCATGTCATTCTTGTATGGAGTTGGCTTGCCAGGCTAGCTCATGTACTGTATATCACCTGCATTTTGATTGGTAGAAGGTGATGAAACGGATTGAAACAGGAACCACCTAAACTTGTTCAATAAGAAACACTTAATTTGTTCCATAATGAACACGACCCTGGGTCCATATTGACTGGTTCTTCCTGTCCCACGGTAGATGATCAATCTCACTGGCTGGTCTATAGAAATAATGAGGCAGATGATTATTCATTATGACAGTAATCATCTATTGGCCACTCTGTACACATAATTAGGGTGTGAATAGGGTGCTTCATCACCATCACCATGGCGGCGTCCAAAATGGTACCCTATTCCCTAAATAGTGCGCAACTTTTGACTAGGGCCAGTAGGGTTCTGGTCAAAAGTAGTGCACTATGTAGGGGACAGGGTGCCGTTGGGGACACAAGCCCATCAGTACCGGTACATCTACTGTTCTGTTCTGTATGTTTCTGGAAATTTGATCAATACATTGTCTCACATACTCTACAGTCCTCTCCCTTATGCGTCACACTTTTGATAAATGTGTACACGAAGGCCACCATTCGGAAAGTATTCAGACCCCTTGACTTTTTCCACATTTTGTTACGTTACAGCCTTATTCTAAAATTGATTAAATATCTACACACAATAGCCCATAATGACAAAGCAAAAACAGTTTTTTAGAAATAAAAAATGGAAATATCACATTTACACGTTTCTATGATGGGATTTTGGCCTTAGACAACTTTAAAGCTTGGTCAGACATGCCTCAAAATATGAAGTAAAATGTCCAGGTTTCAATCAATTAAGGAACAGGAGTGATGGTAATGACAGGCCGAACCGTCTTCTGGTAGATGGAAAGGCTTTCCCAAAAACCTTCTCAATTCATTGTTAACTACAAAGTAGCCTATGTCTTCCTGACAGAATGATATCATGATTATTTGCATCAATCCAGTGGCCATTTGTTTTGCAAACTCCATCTCATGTGCGCTAGAGAATATACAGTACATTTCTTAGATTTTTCCCAGACCTCAAAAGTGGTCTCCTGAAGTGGTTTAATCATTGTTGTTTTTCTGTGAATTTCTAACTCAGTTGACTGCCTCATTTATCCATTTCAATAGTAGGCCTACTATTAGCCAACTTGCACAGTACATCTTGGGTTAATCCATATGGGATTTATTGTTTTAGGTCATCCAGAGTGTATGTCATTGTTTGTCATAGAATTTGGCAAAATTTGAGTTAACCCACTTCTCCAGGCACCTCTACACCACTGAATAGAACAGTACAAATTATAATTTGTTCTTGTGCTCAACAACATGGATTGACAAATGCTACCTTGACTGATTGGCGAGGTTAATACTTCTCAAGTATAACTAAAATTAAGCAAATGAATATATAGAAACGGAGTGCACTCTAAATAATATGATTCAGAAAGACTACATTGAAGTTCTCCAAGGAGAGAAAGACGCTTCTGGAGAATACAAAAGAATAAAGTGTTCTGACTCATTGTAAACAGCAGTAAAGATGGACTGGCCAGAACTCGTAACATCCTACAGTTCAATCTCAGCTGACCTTGAACCAGGCTGGCTGGCTGCTTCCCTAAAACGAGATTGGAAGACACTAAAAGACATAGACACGCACATACACACTCTCTCTCTCTCTCTCTCTCTCTCTCTCTCTCTCTCTCTCTCTCTCTCTCTCTCTCTCTCTCTCTCTCTCTCTCTCTCTCTCTCTCTCTCTCTCTCTCTCTCTGAGTTGCAAGGGGGGTGGCTGGTTGACTGGCAGTTCTAAAAGCCTGGTAGTGCTGTGACTGGGCTCTGATGTTCAGTAGCCTTTCCCTTTGACAGAGTGGGTAATGAGCTTTCCCGGAGGGGCCTGTTGTTTCTCAATGAGAGTTTCATCATGTTACGCCTCAGATAGCACCACCACCACTACTGCAACACCACCGCAACACCACCACACCACCACCACCACCACCACCACCGCACCACCACCACCACCACCGCACCGCACCACCACCACCACCACCACCGCACCACCACCACCACCACCA
>NC_052320.1:35271996-35286996 GCF_016432855.1 Salvelinus namaycush | reverse complement strand
CACAGATCATCACCCCAAATACAAGCCTACTGCCTAGCCCAGGGGTGGACAAACTTTTTGGCTCGAGGGCCACATTGGGATTTTGAAATTCAACATTGGGACGCATTTTTGGGGGGACAAATTGTTTGTTAAAATCAATTTGCGGGGGATTCCCGAGTGGCTCACTGCATCGCCGTGCTTGAGGTGTCACTACAGACCCGGGTTTGATTCCCAGGCTGTGTGTCATAGCTGGCCATGACTGGGAGACCCATGAGGCGGCACACAATTGTCCCAGCGTCGTCCGGGTTAGCAGAGGGTTTGGCAGGCTGAGATTTCCTTGTCCCATCGCGCTTTAGCGACACCTGTGGCAGGGCGGGCGCATGCACACTGACACCCATTGGCCTAGCCTAACCGTAGCACAGAAGCTAAACAGGGTTGCCAGATTTGGCAAATGTTTTTTGGGGGAAACCATTTTAGGGGTTTTGTGTGTGTGTGTGGGGGGGGGGGGGGTTAAACATAATTTGTGGGGGATTTCAAGTCCATGGGGGTGTAAACATGGAGGAAGGTATCGTGGTTGGATAAGAAGCAGGAAATATTGATATGCTGGGGATTTATCAATAAATGGGGGAGCAAACACAGGAGAAGTTTATAAACTAAATAAAAATAAAACCCCTTTTAAGGGGGTCTGAGTTGGTAACCCTGCGTAACGATAGTTACAATCTAAGTCAATCAAATTTTCCCTCCCTTCACCTCGTTTTGTTATAAACTCTTTGGTCTGACAGACAACCAGAATGCATTGTATGATGTCAACAAACATGGCGCCACACATAGCTGGCATTTAGCTTAGCATTAGCTCATCATAACCAATACAACCTTCCAAAAAGTATTTTACCCACATTATAAGTGTCCATTACAATTTATGCAAGAATCAGATCGTTTTTTACCAGTACTTGAAAACGTGAATAAAACAGTAAATACATTATGCTCCATACATATGGTGTGCTACATTAGAAACAACAACACAATATACAGAATCTATATTGATAATAAGGCACTTACTTTGATAGGACGAACACATGTCCAAATTATTATTATTAGTAAGGAAAACAACAATGAAGGCAATGCGGGCACCAGCCGGAAAATGTGCCAGGGGGAAAAAGTTTGTGCAAGTTCTTTTCTGACTGGAGATGCGCAAATGTCTGCTTCAGTATTCTCTTTCACAGGTGGTTAGCCGTTGGTTGGCTTATGCCAAAGCAAAGATGGCGCAGAGATGGTCGCCTCACTTCGAGTCCTTAGGGAAACTATGCAGTATTTTTTTTTCATGTATTATTTCTTACATTGTCAGCCCAGAAAATCTGAAGTATTACATACAGTAAAGTATTACATACAGCCGGGAGGAACTATTGGATATAAAAGCGATGTCAACTTACCAACATTATGACCAGGAATATGACTTTCCTGAAGTGGATTCTTTGGTCGGACCACCACCCAGGACATTGGATCTAATCCCAGAGGCCATGCGTCACGCCGACAGAAACAAACATCTCTCTGGTAAGAAGAAGGGTGGGGGTGTACACTTCATGATTAACAACTCATGGTGTAATCATAACAACATACAGGAACTCAAGTCCTTCTGTTCACCTGACCTAGAATTTCTTACAATCAAATGCTGACCACATTATCTCCCAAGAGAATTCTCTTTGATTATAGTCACAGCCGTGCATATCCCCCCAAGCAGATACCTTGACGGCCCTCGAAGAACTTCACTGGACTCTATGTAAACTGGAAACCATCTATCCTGAGGCTGCATTTATTGTAGCTGGGGATTTTAACAAAACTAATTTGAGAACAAGGCAACGTAAATTCTATCAGCACATTGACTGCAGCACTCGCGCGGCCAATATGCTAGACAACTGCTACTCTAACTTCCACCATGCACACAAGGCACTCCCCCCGCCCTCCCTTCGGCAAATCTGACCACGACTCCATTTTGCTCCTATCGTCCTACAGGCAGAAATTCAAACAGGATGTACCCATGACTAGAACCATTCAATGCTGGTTTGACCAATTGGAATCCACGCTTCAAGATTGTTTTGATTCCGCGGACTGGGAAATGTTCTGGGAAGCCTCAGAGAATAACATAGATTTATACGCTGACTCAGTGAGTCAGTTTATAAGGAAGTGCATTGGAGATGTTGTACCCACTGTGACTATTAAAACTTACCCTAACCAGAAACCTTGGATAGATGGTGGCATTCGTGCAAAACCATCGCAAACCATCGCATTCAACCATGGAAAGATTTCTGGGAATATGGCAGAATATAAACAGTGTAGTATGTCGGTATAGGGACAAAGTGGAGACGCAATAGAACGGCTCAGACACGAGACGTATGTGGCAGATCTACAGGCAATTACGGACAACAAAAAGAAAACCAGCTACGTCACGGACACCGACGTCTTGCTTCCAGACAAACTAAACACCTTCTTTGCCTACTTTGAGGATAATACAGTGACACCAACGCGACCCGCTACCAAGAACTGCGGGCCCCCCTCTCCTAGCCAAGGATCATATCACCTCCACCTTACCTGCCACTCTACCCATAGGCTTCTGAGCCCAAGTCCCCCCCCCAAATATTGTGCCGTTATACAATGCATAGCCTACTGCATATTACCCATGGCAGAAAAACATACAACAAAACTGATTTAAGATGTCTTTGGTACATAATTGGTCTAGCCTATACACCAATATTAAACACATTTGAGTAATCGCCTTTGAGTGTGGACTGTATTATTATGCATGTTGAATGGTTACCTTATGCTATGCTCCAAAATGTATACCCAGGAGCCTGGGAGAGAACGGTTCATTGATTGTGGAGGTCGATTTCGAATCGCCTAGTAATAGGGATTTTTACAAATATTTTCATAATTAATTGGGTGACATTACCTTTAGCTATACAGAATATCTCACCACCGTGCGCTTTCATCTCCTCCTCTCTCTCCTTTGTTGCTTTCTCGAGCGCGTGGAGGGGCTGTCAACGGTTTCGTGAAATATGTTTTGTTGCGAAAACATGTTACTGTCGATGTTGCCGAAGCGAGAGGATGCTCCTCAAAGAGTGGTTGATGCATGGAGGGAAATAAGTGTTTTTATATATTCTTTTATATTTTTTATTTAATCTCAGATGCTCATATTAAGCACATGCTCAGCAATGAAACCGAGGTAGCCTACCAGGCGTCGTTGAAAAACGCACTGGCAGGAAAGCGCACGGCCTCCATTCGCTATTTGAGTGCATACAGATAACATGTATTTTTCCCCCTGCCCTATTTCCTGCCCATTTGATAAATGGGCCATTCTAAATCGAAACCAATGTTACATATTAGTTAAGACAAGATAAAATTGAGAATAGTCTGATGGGTGAAAATATGATCACTTGATGAGAGAACTGCTGTGCAGCCTGAGGCAAGGAACAGAGCTCAAGCTTTCTCTGCTACTTTCTCAAATCATCAGAAGCCTATAGTCGCATCATGTTTTTGATTTCTAAGACATTGTAAGGTTTGTATTATTCACAACCAACGTTGCCAAATAGCTCTAAATCTAGCGTACAGGACCTGTTTCAAACGATCACTTTTACGCTCAACATAGCCACTTCGTAGTGCATTCACTCCAGAATGGGAAAAAAAATCCTTCCTATTTTAGTTCGATCATATTCTTCTTACTTTAAAATCATATAATATAAAATAATGGCACGGGACTTACAAGCATATCTTGTTAGCTAAATGAACAAGCCTACAGCCTATGGCATAGAGCATAGCCAGATAACTCATATTCTGTTCTTCGGAAATACATTTTCTTTATATCATAATGTTCCTTTAAACCTGACTAAAATAAATAATGGATTTATTGTGATGGTGTATATTCAGTTGATTTGTTACACTATTTTAAATGAAGATGTTGCAGAGGTGCAAATCAGCTGATTTATCTGCAGCTTGTACACATGGAGGCCTGGAGACACTTAACGTGTTTATGTTCATTAACGGGTCAATTACCGTGAGACCGGGAGTCTTTTGCATAACAATAACCGGCTGACAAAATGTCCTGACCCCGACAGCCTTAGGCGTGACCCTGGACAACACCCTGTCGTTCTCTGCAAACATCAACAGCGGTGACTCGCTCCTGCAGGTTCATGTGCTACAACATTGGTAGAGTACGATCCTAAGTACGATCCTAAGTACGATCCTACCTCACACAGGATGCGGAGCATCTCCTAATCCAGGCACTTGTCATCTCCCTTCTGGACTACTGCAACTCGCTGTTGGCTGGGCTCCCCGCTTTTGCCATCAAACCCCTGCAACTTATCCAGAATGGCTGGTTTTCAACCTTCCCAAGTTCTCCCATCTCACCCTACTCCTCCGCACACTCCACTGGCTTCTAGTCAAAGTTCGCATCCACTACAAGACCATGGTGCTTGCCTATGGAGCAGCAAGGGGAACTGCCCCTCCCTACCTTCAGGCTATGCTCAAACCCTACACCCCCAACACCTCTGCTCTCTTGGCCTTCCCACCCCTACGGGAGGGTGGCTCTCTCTCAGCCCAGTCCTGAACTAACACTCACACAAAGCTCTGACTTTGCTGATAGCTATTTCATTGTGGAAAAGGGTACTTACTATGCCTTTGATATGTGGTTGTCCCACCTAACTATCTTAAGATGAATGCAATAACTGTAAGTCGCTCTGGATAAGTGTTTGCTAAAGAACTCAAATGTTTAAAAAAAAACAGAAAGAAAAAAAAGGTAAAGATAATGACGGGGCAGTGGAGGCTGGTTTAGCTCACTTGGAGAGCCGCTTCTCTCCAGCTGGAGGTGGAGTGGGAAAGCAGGCTTGGACACAGGGGAGGACATCCCTAGATCTGTAAGAGGAGGAGGAGGAGGAGCTGTGAGCTCATTATCTCTGTATTATGAAGTGAATCTACTGCCAGGCTGCGGTTATTTACTCAGCAATCAGTCTGTTCTGCAGTCCATTTGTGGTAAAATTGCTACTGGATATTACTAATTTGTCAACTTACTTTATTCAATCCCATAAGTCAAAAATTGGACAAATAGACATATTGGAAGGTTCCAATTACAGTAGCGATTGATTGACCAAATGTTTCAAATACTTGATATGTTTAAAAAGATCAAAGAGGAGTACATGAATGAATATACTTGTTGTGCTGTTAACATGTTTTTTTCTCTTGTTTGTGTTTCCCAGGTCCAGGAGTGGCTCTGTCTCAACTGCCAGATGCAGAGGGCGTTGGGCATTGACATGACCACCGCACGATCCAAGAGCCAGCAGCAGATCCACTCTCCATCCCACCAAGCCAAACCCATTGTCCAGCCATCACCTGTTCATCCAGCCCAGCTAAAATCCCATCCCCAGCCCCCACTTCAGTCTTTACCCCACCCCCAGCCCCAGGCCCAACCCTATGGTCAAACTCAGCCCCAGGCCCAGCCCTACGGTCAATCCCAGCCACAGTCCTTTGGCCAAACTCAGACCCAGGCCCAGCCCTACGGTCAATCCCAGCCACAGTCCTTTGGCCAAACTCAGTCCCAGCCCTATGGTCAATCCCAGCCCTATGGGCAGTCCCAGCAACAGCTCTATGGTCAATCCCAGCCCCAACAACAGCCCTACGGCCAAAGCCAGCCCCAGCAACAGCCCTTTGGCCAAACCCAGCCTCAAGCCAACCCCCAGGCTCAGCATCAGCCACAGCCCTCCCCTGGCCTACAGAGACACCCTGTCGCCGGCTCAGCCTCCCTGCCCGGGTCTTCGACAAGCTCTCCCCAGCACATCCCATATGGCCAGAGAGGGCCTGGAGGTCCCGGCCAGCCCCGGATACCCCACCCTGGGGCAGTCCCCCTGGTGGGCATGGCCAAGGCTCCCTCCCAGCCAGACCTGGGCAGAGGTACACCGATGCACCAGGGCGGCCGCCAGGCTGCCAGCGCTGGCTCCTCCCCCGCTCATCGACCCTCCGCCCCCCAGGGGCAGCCCCCCCAGGACGGCCTGACCAAACTGTTTGGCTTTGGGGCGTCGCTCCTCAACCAAGCGGCCAGCACCCTGGCATCTGTGGACCCCCTCTCAGGGCCACCGTCCTCCCAGCCCTCCACTGCCAGGGGTGGACCTACCAATAAACAAGAAGGACCTCCTGGTGCTAAACCTTTCCAGACAGGTGGCCCGCATGCACCCCAAATGGGTGGCCTCCATGCACCAACTCAGAAAGGGCCCCAACAGCAGCAGTCGCCTGCGCATCAACACAAGGGGCCACAGCAGCAGCAAGGGTCTCCCCTCAAACAGCAGCAGCAGCCGGCGGCCAGACAGGAGCCAGCTCCCAAGCCTGTGGAGCCTGTGGAGCCTGAGAAGCCCAAAGTCAACTGCCCCCTGTGTAAGACGGAGCTCAACATCGGCAGTACAGCCGAGCCGCCCAACTACACCTCCTGCACCCAGTGCCACGCCCAAGTGTGCAACCTGTGCGGATTCAACCCCGCGCCTCACCTGGAGGTAAGCAAGACTTTCCCTTCTTCCACATACTCTACCTTCTCTCTCACCCTTTCTATCTGTTTCTATTCCCCTCTCTCTCTCTCCCTACCTCTCAGTCACGTTTCTCTCTTCTTCCAACTGTCAAATGCGCATTGTGTCCCTTCCAGGGAATGTGGCTTGTATCTCATCTCGAGCTCAACAGCATAGCATCACCACATAGTGGTGCGATCTCGCGGTAATATCCTCCTCCCTTTCTCTCTCTCTTTCTCTCGCAGTCTCACTCACTCTGTCTGTCTGTCTCTCTCTCTCTCTCTCTCTCTCTCTTTCTCTCTCTCTCTCTCTCTCTCTCTCTCTCTCTCTCTCTCTCTCTCTCTCTCTCTCTCTCTCTCTCTCTCCTTCTCTCCCCCTCTTATTGCCCTTGATCCTTCACTGAGAGGTGTGCTCCTGTTTGTCATTACTTTGTGAATAATGCGGCTCGACCAAACTTATTTACAGCAATCACACCTTGACAGTGTCGCGGCAGGTCAAGCTTTATATCTCTTCCATGTCTGACGCTGCAACAATTCATTTCTTCTCTTATTTTGCCGTTCCAATTGATAGAGGCAGTTTTTCAACTTTGGCGAGTGGTTCTTCAAGGATACCTGGTTAAAGGGGTGCGTTGTTTTTTCCTCCCATTCATTGGTATTCAAAAGAGTTGTTCCAATCACTGATAATGAAGCCCTTCTTCCCTCTCAGACCTCTTTTCTGTAGATAAGCACACAGAACTTGAAAACACCGCATGTGCATACTAATGATTTGATGGTGGAGTGAGCAATGAAAGGAGCTGGACAGACATAGCTGTTGAGTGGGTTAGTAAAACCCCAATTTTTTATTTATTTTATTTAACCTTTAGTTAAGAACAAATTATTATTTACAAACCTAACCCGGACAACGCTGGACCAATTGTGCGCTGCCCTATGGGACTCCCAATCACGGCCGGTTGTGATACAGCCTGGAATCGAACCAGGGTCTGTAGTGACACCTCTGGCATTGAGATGCAGTGCCTTAGACCGCTGCGTCACTCGGGAGCCCCCTAACATCAGGGATGTTCAGTCTCAAGGACTTTTGTGGGTGTACTGTACTTGTCTGGTCTTCTCTTTTCGTTGGATATTTTCGGGGGGAAAACACGGCCTGTGTAACAGTAGCTATACTCTATGGGCCGGCTTCTCGAACACAGATTAAGCCTAGTCCTGGACTAAAATACATTTTTGAATGGAGATCCATGATTGCGCTTTTTTTTAGTCTAGGGTTAATCTGTGTCCTGGAACCTGCTGTTATCTCTCATACAACTTATTTATTTGGTAGGCTATACGGTGGTGAAAGCTCTCCTCATTGTCCTAAATACATTAGTGAATCGTCCATAAACGGATGTCAGGTGAGATGTTAACCAAATTGACGAGGGTAAGAAACTGGTTTAGTTGATATTCTCTCCCTCTCTGCAGAAAGCCAGGTCAGAAGTCTTCCTAAATGGGGGTTGAGGAGTCTGGGAAAAAGGTTGAGTAAATCACCATTGTGCATATCTGCAGGTTGCCAATTAAAGGCTGGGAGATGGGAGATGTATTTCTCTATAGCCTCTATGATTCAGGGACGTTCAGGCTTTCGTCTGTGTGTGTGTGACCAGAATTTAGAGTGCTGCCGTTGCAGTGTACCAATCACTGGGTGTTTTTAAGCCTCCCCACTGACTCACAGCCTAGCAGAAGGAACGTCAGAGAAATCAGAAAGCAGCATTTAGATCCCTGGGTTTGAATTCAGACAAACCTACTGGGCGTGTCTTGGTTTATGGGTAGCTTTGTGAAATATGGGGGTCGGGGAAGGCTTGTAAGATGTTATTAGCTGTCTCTATTCTCAAGTTGCTCTCTGAAACCTGATCATATTTACCTAATATAGGCCTTTGTCATTTCATACAGCTATATCACATTGTTAATCACAATTTCATCCCACGTGCTACCTTGAAATAACTTCATAGTTTGAGTACACAATAGGATTTGAACTCCAAATACACTGCTCAAAAAAATAAAGGGAACACTTAAACAACACAATGTAACTCCAAGTCAATCACACTTCTGTGAAATCAAACTGTCCACTTAGGAAGCAACACTGATTGACAATAAATTTCACATGCTGTTGTGCAAATGGAATAGACAACAGGTGGAAATTATAGGCAATTAGCAAGACACCCCCAATAAAGGAGTGGTTCTGCAGGTGGTGATCACAGACCACTTCTCAGTTCCTATGCTTCCTGGCTGATGTTTTGGTCACTTTTGAATGCTGGCGGTGCTTTCACTCTAGTGGTAGCATGAGACGGAGTCTACAACCCACACAAGTGGCTCAGGTAGTGCAGCTCATCCAGGATGGCACATCAATGCGAGCTGTGGCAAGAAGGTTTGCTGTGTCTGTCAGCGTAGTGTCCAGAGCATGGAGACGCTATCAGGAGACAGGCCAGTACATCAGGAGACGTGGAGGAGGCCGTAGGAGGGCAACAACCCAGCAGCAGGACCGCTACCTCCGCCTTTGTGCAAGGAGGAGCGGGAGGAGCACTGCCAGAGCCCTGCAAATGACCTCCAGCAGGCCACAAATGTGCATGTGTCTGCTCAAACGGTCAGAAACAGACTCCATGAGGGTGGTATGAGGGCCCGATGTCCACAGGTGGGGGTTGTGCTTACAGCCCAACACCGTGCAGGACGTTTGGCATTTGCCAGAGAACACCAAGATTGGCAAATTCGCTACTGGTGCCCTGTGCTCTTCACAGATGAAAGCAGGTTCACACTGAGCACATGTGACAGACATGACAGAGTCTGGAGACGCCGTGGAGAACGTTCTGCTGCCTGCAACATCCTCCAGCAGGGTCAGTCATGGTGTGGGGTGGCATTTCTTTGGGGGGCCGCACAGCCCTCCATGTGCTCGCCAGAGGTAGCCTGACTGCCATTAGGTACCGAGATGAGATCCTCAGACCCCTTGTGAGACCATATGCTGGTGCGGTTGGCCCTGGGTTCCTCCTAATGCAAGACAATGCTAGACCTCATGTGGCTGGAGTGTGTCAGCAGTTCCTGCAAGAGGAAGGCATTGATGCTATGGACTGGCCCGCCCGTTCCCCAGACCTGAATCCAATTGAGCACATCTGGGACATCATGTCTCGCTCCATCCACCAACGCCACGTTGCACCACAGACTGTCCAGGAGTTGGCGGATGCTTTAGTCCAGGTCTGGGAGGAGATCCCTCAGGAGACCATTGGCCACCTCATCAGGAGCATGCCCAGGTGTTGTAGGGAGGTCATACAGGCACGTGGAGGCCACACACACTACTGAGCCTCATTCTGACTTGTTTTAAGGACGTTACATCAAAGTTGGATCAGCCTGTAGTGTGGTTTTCCACTTTAATTTTGAGTGTGACTCCAAATCTAGACCTCCATGGGTTGATAAATTTGATTTCCATTGATAATTTTTGTGTGATTTTGTTGTCAGCACATTCAACTATGTAAAGAAAAAAGTATTTAATAAGAATATTTCATTCATTCAGATCTAGGATGTGTTATTTTAGTGTTCCCTTAATTTTTTTGAGCAGTGTATATACTGAACAAAAATATAAACGCAACATGTAAAGTGTTTGTCCCATGTTTCATGAGCTGAAATAAAAGATCCCAGAAATGATTAATTCGCACAAAAAAGCTAATTTGTTTACATCTCTTTTAGTGAGCATTTCTCCTTTGCCAAGATAATCCATCCACGTAACAGGTGTGGCATATCAAGAAGTTGATTAAACAGCATGATCATTACACAGGTGCACCTTGTGCTTGTGCAGTTTTGTCAAACAACACAATGCCACAGATGTCTCCATTTTTGAGGGAGCGTGCAATTGGCATGCTGACTGCAGGAATATCCACCAAAGAATTTAATGTTAATTTCTCGACCTTAAGCCGCCTCCAATGTCGTTTTAAAGAATTTGGCAGTACGTCCAACCGGCTTCACAACCGCAGACCACGTGTAACCATGCCAGCCCAGGACCTCCACATCCGGCTTCTTCTCCTGCGGGATCGTCTGAGACCAGCCACCCGGACAGCTGATGAAACTGTGGGTTTGCAGTTCAGCGTCGTAACTGACTTCAGTGGGCAAATGCTCACCTTCGATGGCCACTGGCACACTGGAGAAGTGTGCTGTTCGTGGATGAATCCTGCTTTCAACTGTACTGGGAAATGACAGACGTCGTATGGCGTCGTGTGGACGCGCGGTTTACTGATGTCAACGTTATGAACAGAGTGCCCCATGGTGGCAGTGGGGTTATGGTATGTGCAGGCATAAGCTACGGACAATGAACATAATTGCATTCTATCCACCGCTATCACGTGCCGCAAGGATCTGTACACAATTCCTGGAAGCTGAAATTGTCCCAGTTCTTCCATGGCCTGCATACTCACCAGAAATGTCACACATTGAGCAAGTTTGGGATGCTCTGGATCGACGTGTATGACAGTCACACCAGATATTGGCTGGTTTTCTTACCCACAGCCCTACCTTTTTTTTAAGGTATCTGTGACCAACAGATGCATATCTGTATTCCCAGTCATGTGAAATCCATAGATTAGGTCCTAATGAATTTATTTAAATTGACTGATTTCGTTATATGAACTGTAACTCAGTAAAATCTTTGAAATTGTCGCATGTTGCGTTTATATTTTATTCAGTGTAGATCATGAAACCATTGCTCCTTTCATTTTTTAAAACATTTTAGTCATTTAGCAGACGCTCCTATCCAGAGCAACTTAAAGTAGTGAGTGCATCCATTTTTCATACCTTTCATACTGGTTCCCCGTGGGAATCGAACCCAACAACTGAGCCACACGGGACCCATCTAACAGTAAGTTTTGCAGATCGTATATTAAGCATTGTGCTCCCCAAAGGTGTATGTGAAATGTTGTACAGTACAATGGGTCGATGCCAGAGCCAGCCAGACCTAAAGACAATGGCAGGGCTATAAATAGACCCCAGAGTACAGCCTGAGTGACTGATTGGGGACCAAGATGCGTTGGATCAAGTGATTTACACCGAGAGGAATCCCAGCCCATTCATACTGTTAGATCCACATAGACAGAAAGGGGCTGCGGCAGTTTGCTGAATATCGGCTCTTCAGATAAAGGAGGCCAGGAAGCTTTTAAGTGTAGTGGGCCACTGCAGGAGCTTCGGTAGGCTGTCTTTCAGAATCGTGGCCTGTCGTGGCGAGTCACGGCGTGTCGTGGCGTGTTGTGGCGTGTCGTGGCCTGTCGTGGCCTGTCGTGGCCTGTGGCTCCTCAGCACGCCGGAAAAGGATGGAGAGACAGGCTGAGGAGGAGATTCTGAAAGGTGCACGCTATAGCTGGGTCACGTGGCCAGTCCAGAGGGAGAGCTGCTTTAGAGGGAGAGATACAGACCAAGAGGGACGAGAGGGGGGGGGGGGGGGGATAGAAAGAAGGGGAGGGAGAGAGGGTAGTGGAACGGATGAGAAGTGAAAAGATGGAAGGGGAGAGAGAGATAAGGAGAGAGGGAGAGAGAGAGAGAGAGAGAGAGAGAAAGGAAAAGAGAGAGAGGTAGAGGGAAGATATACAGATGTATAGTAGGATCTTAATTTGATCCAGTTTGCTACAGCAGGAAAATAATCCTGCAGCAACAGGAAACGTGATTTATTACGTGAATTGTAATTAATGGACATTTTTGTAGGGGTTGATACATTCTTTGTAAGGGAAAACTAACTTCAGAAGCCTTTTTAAACCTCAAATACACTACAAGTTGTACATTTCCTGTTCTCCTGCAACAGGGTGATCGAATTAAGATCCTGCATCTATCTGTATGACGTCTAAAGCAGTGTCTCAGCAGAAAGGAAAGAACGAAAGGGTGGGGGGGAACAAAACATGGCAACTTTTCTGAGCTGGGTTGGATTTCTTTAAAAAAAATATTATTTTGTATCTTTCAAATACTTTTAGCGTTTGCTCTAGTCTACCTCGAGTGCATGACGGGCAGTTTGCAACGGTGTGACTACTCAGGCAAGCTCAATTAAGCCAAGATCAAGTATTTGAAAGGATTTCAAATTGTATTTGAACCCAGGTCTGGAGGGTAGTCAGTGTACAGTACACCGTGCTTCTCTACATATTTAATCGTTCACTATTTATAAAGCACATACCCCGGTGAATTATTAATCAGCACTCTTCTTCTCTCTCTGCTCCGTCTGTTCGCTGTTCACAAAAAAATGGTTGTCACGAGACAAAATGTGGACGTGCACTTTATCAACTCTACCGACGTGCACTTTATCAACCAACGGACCAAGTCTTGGCATCCTCCTCCATTTCATTCAGAATCCTCCCCTTCCAGGCGTGTGAAGATCATCAGCTTATTCACTTGTCTCTTACGCTGTGTTGTTATGAGCTGGACAGTAGGAGATCACAATGGAGCAAGTGTTGCTGGAACGTTCACCGTGGGAGAATTCTGTCGTTGTGGAGCTTTTCATCCTTTTCTTTTCCCTCACTAACACCTTCTCTTTTCTCCGGTATCCTTTTCTCTCTTGTGAGAATGAAGGAGAAAAAAAACACTCTCTTCTCTCCTCCTCTGTCTACGCCCATGACTTGAGAGCAATCTTCATTGTACATTCATTCAGATGGTATATTGTGGAAGGGAACCTTTTTTCTCGCTCAGAGTGCCCTTTGGAGGCAGTAGCTCAGTGGAGCCGTGGCTGATGCAGCAGCCAGCCTTCTGCCATGCAGCCTGAAACATGAAAGGACATGAAAGAGAATAAGACAGAGGACAGGGAGGATGGGACAGTGACGGAAACAAAGCCAGCACTGGGCATCCAGAGGACCGGGATGATGACACACTGTGAATCACACACACACACGCACGCACGCACGCACGCACGCACGCACGCACACACACACACACACACACACACACACACACACACACACACACACACACACACACACACACACACACACACACACACACACACACACACACACACACACACACACACACACACGCACATGCACATGTGCGCATACGCATCCAGGGATGCACAAAAGCAGATATGCATACGCACACACATGCATGCATACAGGCGTAGATTTATACACATACACACACAAACACACACACTCCGACTGGCTCATCAGGCATTGTAGCACACTTCCCTCTCGTTATCAAATATATCCGAGTCGCTCCCAAAGCGACCTTCACTTTATGTTGAGCTGAGAAAACTTCACACCTACACTGTCTTTTTCATCAACTCTCAAGCTATGATAAACCTTTTGGTGCATAACAATGTTGTGTATTTCTTTATGGGAGGTATTGTATTTTTACATTCTCATTTTAGATAATTTTTTTGTCAGATAATGGTAATTTCTTAGACATTTTTGTGCGAGGAATAGACTGTGTTCGTGGTACTGGTAACAAATACATACCAACTACTGTCAGAGTGGCAAGAGAATAGTCAGAGAATACTAGTATAGATTCAAAAACAACTACTTAAATGGCTGTCGTTGGTGGACTCCAGTCTCTAGCTCTGGAACCAGAACAGTAGGTGAGTCAGGGCAATCATGACACACTGTGAATCACACAAACCTGGAAAGGTTAGTAGCACAATGCGTCCTAAATGGCACCCTATTCCATACAAAGTGCACTACTTTTCACCAGGGCCCATAATGGTCAAAAGTTGTGTTTTATACTCTGTAGGGAATAGGGTGCCATTTTGGACTCAACCCTATATGTGGCTGATTGACAGGTAAAATGTTTAATCCACTCTGCAGTCATTAAGTTGCCCAGGGGGAGGGCGCTGCAGGTGGGGGGGAATTATGGGACGCAAAGAAAAACTGAATGAGTTCATAATCCAGGAAGTGTCTTGTCTGTCACAAAGGACTTCACAGCTGCCGTCACAAGTGTCCCAACAATTACTCTGTCTCTCACTCACCTGTCTGTGTCTGTGTGTGAAAAATGCCAAGGGGGTGAATACTTCCGCAAGCCACTGTTTGTATGCGCTTGCATATGTATGGGTGTGTGTGTGTGGGGGGGGGGGGGGGGGGAGTGCGTGTGTGTGTGTGTGCATGTGTTGATGCGTGTATTTTTTTCAGTGATGCAGCCATCCTGGCCTTGTCTGAACACTGTGCTCTGGTAGTCCTAGATTACTTAGCAACCCTGCTCGCACACTTCTTGAAATAGTATTGGTGTGTATAATTTTTTTACTATGGTATTGGTGCTAATATTGTAAGCAACATGCTGTTGCCGTCTGGGCCTCTGCATAACATTAACTACAGCAGTGAGAAAACCTTTACTGTAGATGTGTGAATGAATGGGTGAACCCCTCCTCAGCCACGTAAGTGTTAACAGGTGGATGTTGACTAGAGGTGTGTGAATCTCAGCGCTAGAAAGGTTAGTAGCACAGCTAATTAAAAGCCATGGTTGTTACGTGTGTGTGTGTGTGTGTGTGTGTGTGTTCGCGTGGTTGTGTGTGTTCGCACGTG